>NC_091718.1:1843099-2150283 GCF_000512605.2 Kwoniella pini CBS 10737 | reverse complement strand
TAACCCCTAACCCCCCCTAACCCCTAACCCCCAACCCCCATCCCCCAACCCCTAACCCCCTAACCCCAACCCCCCTAACCCCTAACCCCCTAACCCCTAACCCCTAACCCCCAACCCCTAACCCCTAACCCCCTAACCCCTAACCCCCAACCCCAACCCCCTAACCCCTAACCCCCCTAACCCCTAACCCCCCCTAACCCCCCTAACCCCCTAACCCCTAACCCCCTAACCCCCCTAACCCCCTAACCCCCCTAACCCCCAACCCCCAACCCCCCCTAACCCCTAACCCCCCTAACCCCCTAACCCCCTTAACCCCCCCAACCCCTAACCCCCTAACCCCCAACCCCCTAACCCCCCTAACCCCCCTAACCCCTAACCCCCAACCCCTAACCCCCTAACCCCCCTAACCCCCCAACCCCTAACCCCCAACCCCCCTAACCCCCAACCCCCCCTAACCCCCTAACCCCTAACCCCCTAACCCCTAACCCCCCTAACCCCTAACCCCTAACCCCCTAACCCCTAACCCCTAACCCCCTAACCCCTAACCCCTAACCCCCTAACCCCCTAACCCCCCTAACCCCTAACCCCCTAACCCCCTAACCCCTAACCCCTAACCCCCTAACCCCTAACCCCCTAACCCCCTAACCCCCTAACCCCTAACCCCCTAACCCCCTAACCCCTAACCCCTAACCCCTAACCCCCTAACCCCCCTAACCCCTAACCCCTAACCCCTAACCCCCCTAACCCCTAACCCCCCTAACCCCCCTAACCCCCCCCTAACCCCCTAACCCCCTAACCCCCCTAACCCCTAACCCCCCTAACCCCCCTAACCCCTAACCCCTAACCCCTAACCCCTAACCCCTAACCCCTAACCCCCCTAACCCCCCTAACCCCTAACCCCTAACCCCTAACCCCTAACCCCTAACCCCTAACCCCCTAACCCCCTAACCCCCTAACCCCTAACCCCTAACCCCCCTAACCCCTAACCCCTAACCCCCCTAACCCCTAACCCCTAACCCCCCTAACCCCTAACCCCTAACCCCCTAACCCCTAACCCCCCTAACCCCTAACCCCTAACCCCTAACCCCTAACCCCTAACCCCTAACCCCTAACCCCTAACCCCTAACCCCTAACCCCTAACCCCCCTAACCCCTAACCCCTAACCCCTAACCCCTAACCCCCCTAACCCCCCTAACCCCTAACCCCTAACCCCTAACCCCTAACCCCTAACCCCTAACCCCTAACCCCTAACCCCTAACCCCTAACCCCTAACCCCTAACCCCTAACCCCTAACCCCTAACCCCTAACCCCTAACCCCTAACCCCCCTAACCCCTAACCCCCCTAACCCCTAACCCCTAACCCCTAACCCCTAACCCCTAACCCCTAACCCCTAACCCCTAACCCCTAACCCCTAACCCCTAACCCCTAACCCCTAACCCCTAACCCCTAACCCCTAACCCCTAACCCCTAACCCCTAACCCCTAACCCCCAAAATTACCGCTAGAGGCAATTTGTTCGGTGATTCTAAAAGACATCTAAAGGCTCTATTTAACCATATAATTCACTTTCTCAATCGGTCATTTTTTTGTCAAATCCCCATCCCCGGGAACCCCTTGTAACCCTTCGCAAGCAGCTCTTTTGAGGCTTCAACAGTGCCATAGTCGTTACGTGAAGGTATCTTGTTGTTCGATCATATATGTTATAGTCTTTATACGATGGATAAAAAGGCCATGCAAGCCAAGTGTTTTCACGCACCATTCACCTCTACCAGCTGTACAGGCAGTACGGTTGTACAGATCGGATCTCGACGGACCGCTCGTCAGGCCGTGACGTGATCATATATTGGCCATCTATTTTTCTCGGAATACTTTGCTTTCAGAGACTTTTTTTCCCAAAGATTTCTTCGATTCAAGCCGTCAGCATGCTATCCCCCGCCCATATACATGTGCGTTTAATGCAATTGACCAAGGTCTGCCAGTCTACTGTTCTTTGATCACAAACTCCCGCGTATCCCTTCTAGGCCCCTCCTTTGTCGCAGATTTCAACTTACGCCTTATATATACTAAATTACGTCGAATGGACATCTCGGATCAGAAGTGTTGGTACGCAGCTCGGGGTGAACGTGCCCATTGCCGAAAGTGGGAAGCTAGGTTCCACGAGGAAGAGAATAACATATATGTGTGCGAGTTCTGAATATGAGTACCGAAGAATCCCCGACTGTAAGTACTGAACTCTGTCAAATTATGACACCTACCAGGTAAGTTGCAGAACGTCTTGGCGCGTGTGCGACACAAGGGAAATCGTCGGGATTCGGCTGGCCTGTTATCAGCCGTACGTAAGATTATGGTTATACTTCAGGGCATACTCCGGAGAGTTCCACCCCTTTACACTTGTTTCCCAATAAGTCCCTTACCTTATCTCTCATCGACATTCTTTTCCCATTTAATCAGGTCTTATATAAACTCGCAACATCATTACTTCCATGGAGTCTCGCGACTGCTCGTTCTTGCCAAAGTTCACTCGGAGTAGAAATGGTACGTGAGGTCCTGTCTTATGGCGAATATGCGAATTTTAACGATTTGTGCTTCCGAAGGTTGTTTGCGATGTAAAACGGGCAAGCACAAGTGAGTGACATCTGGCCATAGAAAGTGCTTATTCCAAATCCGAAAGGTGTGATGAACAAAGACCTGTATGTAAGCGGTGCCACAATGTATCGAAAGAGGTGAGTTCAGAACGCTGTCCCTAAGAACTTCGTTTACCAATGACCGCTGTCGCAGTGTGTCTACCCGCTACCAGCCAGTCCCAAATCTGCTGTACGTACTCTCAAGAAGCGCAAGCGCATGGCTACAAACGATGAGCCAATCAAGGAATTAGTCGAAGGAAGATCTGGAGGGGTAATGGAAATCAGTGGCAGGAGAAGCGTGAGCCCGTTTAGGGTGGAAACCAGTATTTCGCTATTCTCCACACCCAGCGACCACCTGACTCTCTCATTCCCAGATGCGCAGGAAAGAGATCTTGTGAGTGATCACGAAGTGAATGCGAACTCTGAGCTGATTCATCACCCCCCAGATGAGGCATCTTCTTTACTTCGGTTCGTGTAGTCCTGTTGTGTGCGAGATGCCGCTAATTCGGATTCTACAGGCAATGTCGTGCTGCACTCAATCCCTGTCCAGAATGAACCGATCCAGTTCGTTCAGCTCGCTGAATTTTTTCAATATCCCCGCGGCTTTTCACTTGAATCGGACACTTTGTTGTTGTCCCTCATCTCTATCGCAGCCAGTCACAGGTCCTCTCTTTCACTGCAACAGGAGAAAAGATACTTGACCTCTTACCCTGCAGGTCGGTGGGATCTGCTATCGCTCGGTACTCGTCAACCTCCGTTTTGTCCAACAAATACTTCACAGTGTGCCCAAAGAGCGATGGGAGATCATCTGTCTCAAGCTTCGCTAAGCCTTTGCGACTCGACTGTCTCGTTCAGACAAGCTGGAAATGGTCTTACCGATAATACATCAAATTTGCTGATAACTAGTGCTCTCGCCGTGATTATCGCTCAATGCATCAACGCCGGTACGCTTTGGAAACAGGCGTTTGACAAAGCACTCAATCTGATCAATCTACGGGGTGGACCAGCTCGCATGCTGCAGAAAGCCCGGGAGAGATCCTCCCTGGAAGTAACTCGTGTACGCATGCTTTTGGAGAACCTGGTCATTGTGGATGTATGCCGATGCTTAGCATCCAGTGCACCGCCAAGCTTGATGAAAGAGCCATTTGCGCCATGGTGGTGAGTACCAAAGAACCATTTCAGCAAGTCTCAGCCAGTTATACTGAATGAGACGCAGGTTTGACTACGTTACCAATGAGTCGGATACAGTTCACAATGCGTATGGTGTTGACAGGGGGATTATCGAGCTGGTAAGTGTTTCATCTTGCGATGCTGTCCCCACCGACTAATAAGGTTGCAGGCGAACCGTGTCAACATGTTGGTGCATGAAAGTACCGGCCTACTCACGCTTCTGGACAATAGAGGATACCTGGACATGCACAAATCGAAGATCAATGACCTGTTACTGGAATTAGACGTATGGGAAACGGATGTGTACAAGGAAACGACAGGTCTGCTGAGAATTACTTTTGGCAACAGGGTATTGATACAGACGTTGAAGGTGAGTCTCCTGCATCAACTTGCATTGCAAATGTAATTGACAGCATCCAGGTGGTACTACATGTCGATCTGCTTGGAAAATCCCATTCTGACCCCGTCATACAGGAGGCGGCACGCGCAGCAATTACTGCGTTCAGTCAAGCTAGGGCATCTGAGCATGGAGTGGGTTTGCTGATGGCAGCGATCATCACGGGTGAGTAAGTCTGAGCCTGATTACTCAGTTCTGAGGCTTATGTAGCCAAAGGTTCCATGATGCTGGAGGAAGACGGAAGAGCCGAGGCTCGCCGCATCGTGACAGACATGCGAGCCACGCCTGTGTTCGCTTTTGATGTCGAAGTTGCAATCACTATGCTGGAGAAGGTGAGCGTTGCTTCAAAGTGCACAGTCGTTTGCAGAACTGATATCCCCAATAGCTCTATCGACTCCGTGATCAAGGCGTCAACGATCCCTCCTGGCGGCTGGTGACTGCGACAGATATGTTGCTTTTCTAAGATACACACTGAATGACTTGTTTTACGTTGTATTGGACATGGCGTACATGTGACCGTTGTAGACCTATACATCCCTCTCTTCTACCTTGTCCGCATCCCCTCTGATGGTTGCGCTATGCAAAGCGCCCAGCAAGGCGATGCCGCCAAAGACAACCCAGACGATCGGCATTCGATGCTCCGCACCGATCCCGTATAATAAACTGTGAACTGGATTAGCCAATACGACATGTTGACCTCATACACTCACCCAAATATCGCAGGACCAACTGACCGCGCAAGAGCGCTTACTACTAATGAGATTCCATTGATCGCTCCCAAGGAGGCAGAAGAAGGTGATGCAGCATTCAAAGCCATCATGTTGAGTCTGGAAGATGGCGCGTCACCAAAGGGATCAAGAGTCGCAATTGGGTGATGACTTACGGAAAAGCGAGATCGCCGAAGACGTAGAGAAGAAGGAGGGGGAGCATGAGCAGCCACAATAGCTGTAACGACCCATCTGCCACCCACTTTCCGTTGTCTCCATCCTTCATCACCACAGCATTCATGATTGGCGGTATCATGAAAACCAAAATCCAGCAAGAGGAGAATAGGCGATATAGGGGACGCATTTTGAAGCGTCGAAGGGCGACAGGGAAGACTAGAAGGTTGAAAGCGATTGACAAAGCGCCCTTGACGGATAAACAGGCTGCAATATCTCTTGGTGCTAAATCTATTCCCCCTAGGCTAGGGACTGAGTACGCAAATAGCGCAAAGCCCGCGTCAAAAGACATTGCACTGAGGGTAAGAACTGTCACGGACGGATGTTAGCAGCCCAGTAAATCAAGACGGGGTTAGCACTTACGGAATATAGACAGCAGTACTTGTTGCAGCGGCTTGTGAGCGATGAGGTCTATAAATGTATTCTTTTCGGGCAAAGCTTCGATAGTATCAATGGGTTCCTCTGGCAAAAGCCTTGTCCTTTCGCTTGGTAGCTCCACCGGTGCTGAGGACCGTGCCTTTATCGCTGGATTGGTCTGCAGGAACGTCTGCCTTTAGCAACTAGCGTACTGTACTGGTGTGAAAAACCCACCTCTTCGAGACAGGTGGCGACCAGGACAGCAGCAAACAGTGCCAGTGTAGCTATCAAGGCGCTAGGTAGGAGGTAAGGGTACTGTCGGAGCAGGGGAAGAGTAGCGAATTTGGAATGTGGGTACTGGGTAGCTGGATGTTGTAACAAAGCTCCCAACGTTGGTCCGAGCACACATGCAACATCCCAGCACGTCGTCCAAAGAGGGTAGAGGAGGCTTTCCGTTTCGGGCGTTGAAACTTCTCCTAAGACTGCTCTCATGACAGAAGCCTGGGTTTTCGAGAGACCGATCAGTAGCTGCTAGGATCATCGAATTGTGACTCACGTTTCCACAAAGAAGTCCGCCTAGCTCGATTTACTAATCAGAGGTGTGCTATATTTGAAAGACTAAGGACTCACTAAGGAATCGCGCCGCAACTGCCATCTTATAGCTCTTGCTCAATCCAAACATCACATGCGCAAAGGCTACACCACACAATCCTCCCAATATCACTGGTTTTCTTCCTATTCTGTCCGATAATTTGCCCCACCGGTACATGAATAGAACTGACGACAGCGCGAATATGCTCTCGACAAGCCCAGAGTATTTCCCGACGCTGGACTTGGGCACATCGGGGAGCAGATCTTCCACCATCTGGTTGACATAGGGAAAGAGGATCTAGCATGAATGTCAGCGAGGAACCATATAGAGGAAATTTGTCAACCACTCACCGTGTATCCTATAGGTTCCACAACCCTGGCTAACAGCAAGACAGCCAATTGACCCTTCGAAAACGTCATAATGGATCGTTGAGTTACCACAATCCGGTTCCAAGTTATCTACAACGCGCAAAGTGATTCCATTATATGATGAGATTGAGGGTGAGGTTGAAAAGAAGATCTGATAAAAATTGTTGATCACCCGCATGCGCATGCGGCTGCTCATATCCGATTTCTCAAGAGCAGCGGGTATATCCGACACAATCCTTCTACAGAGATATTGGATTATTTTCAGCGTCAATTCGTTCAGTCGAGTTGTATTTGACCATTGATTGCGCATTGTGAGATTAGAGAAAGGTAGGGCAAAACAGATGCATCACATTGTAATTTTAGGCTAATTATCATTTCTGGCATATCTAGATAACGTAAACGTCATGTCACTTCAAGTCGTCAATACAATTCTACATTTCGTCCCCAAACAAACACTCTTCGTAATTCTCGCAGAACGCGCTGAAAGCCATACAATCACTCTACAAACCGTCGCCCCTGGTATCACCGGGTAGTTCAAAGATGACCCACCTAAACTTGCCACTCCATCAACGATTGAAACGTTTACCCGGGAGCCATACATCTGTCCGCACCTAGGAGTGAAGGATCTGGATTACCCCACCAGTAGGGGAACGTGACCGAAGCTGACGCCGCGCCAAAAATAGCAAAGTTCAAGATGAAGTAGATCACCTGGGTGCCTCCATCGAGGGCGGCGCTGTACAAAGGACGATAAGTGACCGCTACTGTTGGCGGCTAACAGTAACTCACCTCAATAAGTAGTTGTACTTGATGAACCAACGAGGTCTGCAGGAAGCGACCTGTGTGAGTCAAGCGTTCTCGACGGGATCCATGGTAAACTTACCTGTACTTCCTTGCCCAATACTGCGACGCGAACCCAATGATAGCACCAGGCCACCACATGCCTTTGAACACTGTGAGCCAAACTCACGACATACGACATTACGACTCACCGTTCACCGAATAAGCCAGCCAGCCCGCGTAATTAGTTATGATTGGAATATTCAGATAGCTCCAGACTCGTTGATTAGGGAATTTTCTGTGCATGAGCCAGAACGGAATAGGGAGGACGACACCGATACCCAGAGCCGCCGGAATGAACCAATATGGCTTGCCAGCGAGATACATTTCCTGGCCGAGAGCACCGAAAGTGACCGCCTTAGAATTGGTTCTGTGAATTTACAAGTCAGCTATTTCGCCGGCAACGCACAAGCAAGACATACCCCTGTACTTGCCATCCTGACCACTCCCTAGTACCAAGTGGATCCAAAAGAGCCTCACGGTTTTGTGATACAATGGATTTATACAGGACATAGTTAAGCGTGGCTCCAACAAATGTACCCGCCAATTGAGCAACAAAGGTGACTCGTGGAGGCACTTTGGCATATTGACCAAGCTAGAAGAGTTTCAGATCATGTATCGATTGCTAAGTGGATGTACGCTTACCTTTTGGTCACTGAGCATGTAAAGAGTCTGAAGGGGAGCGTAATATCCGTAAAGGGACGCGTAGAGATTGGCTAAAGGTCTGTACATATCGGCATTAGCGAGGTGTTCATCTATCATAATGACCAAATGACACTCACTTTCCAGGATGTATAAAAGCAGCGATAATCTGGATTATTCCATTGATTGAGGTGTCAAACCCAGTAACGGCTTTGAGGAAACCCAATATGATGGCAAAAAAGTAGCCGATGAAGCTGAAAAGAAGGATAGACCATGCAGGAATGGTGGTCCGGCCACCGAAATAGGCGGTTCCCATGGCTATAGCCATGCTGACTACCAAAGGGTCAGCTTGCAGGTAACGTTTGACAGGTCAAGATCACTGACCAAGGAAAAGACATCCGTACACCCATTGGGGCACAACTTTGTAGGCTTTCATCTTTTGGTAATGTACATCATCGATGTCAAGGTCCTTGTTGCCTCGGCGGATACCTGCCCATCCAGCAATTATATCCTTGTAATGCCAAAGAATGACATGTGTGACAGCAGCACCTGCACCTTGTGAGTTTGGGTATGGACTAATCGAGAGAACCACTCACCACATGACAGGTTGTGAGTAGTCAGAGACATCTGATATGTCGAAGTATAATACGGCCTACCGTATTCCTGATAGGCAGTATGATTGAGACCGTAATTGGAGTCTAGGATCTTGGTTTGATCGTATTTGGCTAAACGCGAATCAGCCCATGTGTTCATGATTGCATACATCTCACTCACTTCCATTTGAAGTGAACAGTGATGTGGACATAAAGGGCAGACCGTTTGATTTCCCTTGACCTACATCACTATAGTATGCGCCAGTCGCAATGATGTAGCCTGCACATCAAGAGTCAGCTAATTCTAGTCAATATGGTCACTCACAAAGCAGCATCCCTATCCATGCGGATACTTGGGTCTGTAGAGGCCAGTATAGAGGATAAGCCTGAGTGATCAGGATCCAATCGAAACCGAATGAGAAGAACCCCAGACCTTCATTTGAAGAGCCTGCTCCGAACAGATTCCGGACAAAAGTGTGCCTGCCGTTATCGACCAGACATACAATCGAGACCGCGGTGAGAAGTGGGAACATCCAGGATGGGATGATTTCCCAGAAGAAGATTGCTGTGAAGACTATCCAGAAGAATTTCATCTTCTTCTTGTTGAGTAAGCCTCCAAAGTGCATACTCTGAAGCAGAGATATCGTCGGAATGGTAGCAGGCCACAGAGCATACGTTGGATAAATGAGTGATGATTGGAGTACACCGCAAATTGCGTATCCGATACACTGTGCCGCCCAAGTCTGGATGATGGCAATACCTGAGTCAACATGTCAGTCGAGCTCAATCGGCTAGCTCTGTATGCTTACCTGGGTTGAGATCTAGACCATAATATAAATTCAAGATTGCTACGACCGAGACTGCCTCCGCAATGATGGAGGCTGTCGAGGCGTAGATGACTATAGCCGCGTGCTCCTTGACTATTTGACAGTCAGCCAGGCATGATCAAGACCTCAAACCCCAGTCACTCACTATTGAAGGGTCCAGGATTGACATGTCGCCATTTACCGTGTGAGGGCAGTCTCTCCAAGATCTTACCCATGATATAAGCTATGATGAGCTGGAACAACGCACTGACTGTGGCGCCTTGCGGCTGAGACAGAATCAGCTTGCAATCTTGCGTGGACGAGCAGAGATACTGGACATACCTTCCAATAGTAGATCTCGGCGAGAACAGCACCGAAACAGGCCAATCCTGTGCCCAGAAACCAGAATCGCAAGGTTAAGACCGGCTGATCTGGGTCATCTCGCGGACTAGAACAATGCTTCAGCGGGTTTCAAGAAGATATTCAATATAATCTGTCTCACTCAATGATTTCCGTGACGATCTCCTCAGCTCCCTGAACTACAACGACGGGCTCGAGATCCTCTTCCTTAACATTGACGTGTCGTCCTTCCTCCACACCATACACATTGACCGATGTGTCAATACCCTTGTCCATGTCCCTGGAGAATTCGCCATGTGAGGCATACTCATTACCGCTCTTGGGCAGCTCAGCCAACCCAATCGCGCTGTGCAAGTCGTCTTTGCTTGAGCTAGCCATGGTGCGAGCTGTTCGACTGAGGGAAGACTTGAAAGATTGCATAATGCTGAGCCCTGTTTATAGTCATATCTTGTAGATACCTTATCTCACCCAATGGATATCGCCGAATCTGTGTTGCGGGTGCGGGTAACGGCATTGATCGAAGATAAGGATTCCAAACTCAGGAGTACTAGTAGGGAGTGCGGCTAAAACCGAGTACTTTCTGTTTTGTGGAGCGGAACAATAGTTAGCCGCAAGTAAGCCTAAATCGTTTATCGCTTTAGGTGCTTGTCCCTGATTCGGCGCTGCCCGATGCCGTTCAGCTTGGTGCTGTGACACCACGCGCAACCTCGATCGGTTCCCAAGGTGAGTCTTCGGGTTTTGCTACTCGCACCCGGTTTTATGCTCAACACATGCACTAAGAGGAGGGCGGTTTTAAGGTGTTACTCACCCTTTGATGCGTGTTTTGAGCATGAATCCGCGTGCGATAAGGAAGCCCAAGTCTTCATCAAATACGCCAGCTCGTTCGATAAATTGATGTATTATTTGGCGAATTCATCTCATCGTCTCTCGGCTCACCATATGATGGATCGATCTGTACCCACAATGGATGGTGGCGAAGACTACCTACCTCTCCTCAAATTCACAGAGGACAAGGAGTGCGCAGGAAACTCTGCAAACGCGAGTCCATCTCGATCCTATTCAAAGATTCATACTCTCTTAGCTGTTCTAGCAGGTGTTCTGTTGTACCCTACCGTTCAATACCTTTTGCAGCCGAGCCTTGGCCTGATAGATGTACCTCAAGTGGATGGAACAAGCTATTCCGTTCCTCATTGTGAAAGCACAGATCTCTTGCCCGTGCGAGCTCCACGAAAAAGTGAGTCGTCTAACAGACTGAAATGGTTTCTCATGCTTACCTACAGCCACTAGACGTGTGGAAAAATCTGTCTGTCAAAGAGGCAACTGAGATTAGATCTTGGCTTTGGGCATCGGAGAGGAACCTCAACCTGACCAAGGCATCCCTCGCGGTCGACAGTGATAACTATATATACCTCATTGAAGCTTTCGTTCCCCCGAAAGTTGCAACCCTTGCTTATTTAAACGGTTCCAGCCATGCGCCTGACAAGTACGCCCATGTAAGTGAGCTATTGTTAGTTGAAATAGGCGAGCTGATCGCTTTTAGGCGATTGTCAATCATGGTTCTTCCGAGAGGATTGTGGACTATCTCATAGGACCTCTGCCAATCTCTGATGATACTCAGATATCCCCGCTCACAGACATATACCATGAGCCTGTCATCCCATACAATGGTATGTGACAAGCTGAATCGGGACGATCGACGGGCTGACACAAGATGACAGCTCATGGCTTTGGACCTAATTCCACCACCCTTGGTAATCTCATCGCATCCACCTTTGCTCCTTTGGCAGACTTGACGATGGATTTGTTTGGTGGAGTGGCAAAAGGTCTGGCGAATGACACTCTGATAGGTGCGGGAACAGCACCATTGAGTTACGATGGAAGCTGGAGACGGATGTGGGTGGGACTTAAGCTCAACGTTCCTGGACATTATTTATTTCCCATTGATTTGTACACATACGTGAGTCACTAAGAGATTTTAACCTATCTGATGATGGCTGTCAGTACGAAATGAGTGGAACCGACTCCTCACGATGGCACGTCATCAAAATGGTTTACAACGGTCAAGTATTCAGTTCACCACATGAATTCAGAGATGCCTGGGAGAGCGGTAAATTGAAAAGGTCAAAGAAGCCTCTCCTCGACGATACCTCTGGCTGGGCAACTCGGACCAGGATGAACAGAGGAGGCAACCGAGACCTTGACGATCGAGCAGGCCCTAGAAGTGTCAGCTTTGATGGTCTCAGGTTCCGCGTGGATAGAGAGGAGCAATATATAACGTGGAGTGAGTTCTTGTATCTGAATGAAAAGGCAAATACTGATTATCCTGCTCAGTGGGCTTTTCCTTCTACCTCGGATTCGAACGGGACATGGGTCTCAATCTTTGGGACATCAATTTCAAGGGTGAACGTATTATCTACGAAATTTCTCCCCAGGAAGCAATGGCCCAATATTCTGGTTCCGATCCCCATCAAGCTACCACTGTTTTCCTAGATCGAGCTTTCGGAATGGGCGACTCTGGTGAGTATATTCTGTGTACTGTCGAGTATAGCTGACATCGCTGGTTAGTCAAAGAATTGATGGTCGGTTACGATTGTCCACTGGAAGCGGTGTACCTTCCAGCTACGATTCACACAGCCGGTGGATCTACAACGCGACTCAATGCGATCTGCATCTTCGAGAAAGACTCCACTAAGCCCTTGAGTCGACACACGGGGTGGCTCAAGGATGAGATGGGTGCTATTAAGGGCTACGAGCTCACTGTTAGATCCGTCAGCACAGTAGGCAACTACGATTACATCTTCGATTACACCTTCCAATTGGATGGTACAATAGAGATCCGGATGTCGGCTTCTGGATACCTACAAGGAGGTGTTTGGGATGCGACACAACGACCTTATGGGCACCAACTGCGAGATACTACAATGGGTTCACTTCATGATCATGTGATCAACTACAAGATCGACTTTGATGTTGCGGGCACCGAAAACTCGCTTATGGCGGCTATGCTGGAGATGGAAGAGGTAGAACATCCATGGGCAGACCAGGACTGGGGGAAGGTGAGTGTAGTCCGCATCGTCACCTGACATGACGCGTGCTCACTTTATCCTCGCAGACATCCACACAACAAAAGGTAGTACGAAGATATGTGGCATCCGAGAATGATAGTCGCCTGGAGTATCCGAAGAAGTAGGTGTAATTTCGATAATACCGTACCTCGGCTGTCGCTGATTCCGCTTTAGCATGGAAGGGATGTTCGTAATTACTAATGAGGACGAGCAAAACTCTTGGGGCAATTCGCGAGGATACGCCATTCATCCAGGAGGTAAGCAATATAGTATGGAGAGCTATTCTACCTTGCTGACAGATCTTATAGCCAGTAACATCCACCTGACAAATCTCGATTGTAAAAGAACGCAGGATAACGTGAATTGGGCGAAACATCACCTTTCTGTAACCAGGCGTCATGACAACGAACCATATTCGTCATCTCTCTGGAACATCCACCTTCCCGGTAAACCTACAGTCAACTTCTACAAATTTTTTGATGGCGAATCTCTTGATCAGGAAGATGTGAGGAATATTCCTGTTTCAGTGTGTAACACCGCTGACTCGCGTTGCAGCTTGTGGTCTGGCTGAACTTGGGAACGCATCACATTCCTCGGGCCGAAGATTCTCCTCAGACTCTTACTAACGTTGCCACGTGAGTATCATCTTTGATCTTCGCGATGGGTATAGCTAACGTCTTGGGCGAAAAGATCATCTGTATTGCTTACCCCATACAATTTCCACGATTACGATGTATCGATGGAGTGAGTTCCATGCCTTGGGAACTTCTCGCTGTGCTGACTTAGTATATTTCCCAATTAGCGTCTTGAACGCTGTTCTGCTGAATGCCCCGCGTCCAGGAGAAAAGTGGCAAATTGATGAGAACAGCGTGAAGCAATCTCATTGTCTACCAAGAAAAGTTCCAGATTTCGCATATACCGGTCTTTTGAGCTTCAAGGAAGACGGGTCACCCGCTTCCGCTGCTGACATTGTGGAGCAAAGAAAAATGGGTTCGTGAATTTCACTTTGCGCCAATCGAATATGATGCTGATAGATTTTTTACGCAGCTGAATCGTGGCACGGATTGCACGCTGAGATCTGAGTGTATCGAGTCTTCGCCATCCTTTTTCGGCTTGTACATGTTTGAATCACTTTGTATATAACTGTATGTTCCCAGGACACAAATCTGTCGTAGTGTTTATATTATGCAGTGGCCGTTTTATCTGAAAGAGGATGACGTTCGGAAGTATCATTGTCTCGGTTGTTTGCTCGAGTATCCGGACTTTGAGTCGTCCAGCAACTTAGATACAGATTGGATAATAATCTACAAAGCTGGCAAGACTTACATTCCCGTACTACTCCGTTCTTATCAGAGAGTGCAGACGCACATGCGGGCCACATAGAGCGGTCTCCGACTGCGAATCCTTGTCGAGAGAATGCTTATTTGTCGCTCAAAACTATGTGCCTAATCTTAAACAGAAAGCTAACAGATTTCACATTGCGCTCTATCCGCTGTCTATTTAGGCATCGCGTGGGCGCCGTTCAGATCTGCTGTAGCCGTATGCGCATTTTCGGAGATGGCCTAGTGAGCTGATGCGGCCCCGCGTCAGGAGATAAATGGCTTCGTTTAAGCGCACTATCTTTACGAGTTCGATCTGGTATAATAATAAATCAACATGCATGACGTTCACCTTGATATTTCCACTTCTGTAGACTAAATTGTCCTGCAAGATGTTTCGTTTATCGATATTGGTTGGTCTTCTACCTTTGTTAGCGGCAGCAACCCCTGCGCAACAGCCCCTCAGGCATACCTACTCGGAGTATCTATCAGGCAGCGATGAACCTAGACACCCACCTGCTGATAACAAACACTCTTCTCGTCCACCTGCTTACGGCTATGAGGACCCCATCAACGTAGAGTTCTACGCTAACGGTGACAGAGGCAAGCCCGCACCGTGTGAGTACTGCCTGACTTGTGATGGCACAATGGCTTACCTCTCCTGATTCAGGGCCACCTTATAATACTGAAGAAGCCTATTGGGGATTGAAGACATTTGCTCACACGCAGGTCAGTATTGCGTGCCTCAGTCTCGGTTGATCCCATACTGACCCTCCTGTAGCCAGTCAGATGCATGACCGTCGACAATAGCACACTTTACGACATCGCTATACTCGGGGCTCCTTTCGACACTGCTACCTCTTGGCGACCCGGTGCTCGGTTCGGACCTGGCGGTATCAGAAATGGAGCACAAAGGCTCGGAGGAGCGAATAGACTTTTGGGAAACAACCCGTTCTTGGATTACACGGTTGGTAAGTGCTTGGATGTCACCTAGAAAACCATCTCTCATCCATGCGATAGTGGACTGCGGTGATTCCAGAATGACATTCTACTCCAATGATCTGGCCTTGGCTACTCTTGAAGCCGATTACAGATCTCTGATCAACAGATCTATTGCCACCTCCTTCAGGAAGGATGAAGCCAGTCTCGCGCTGGACGGCCAACATCATCCTAGAGTGGTTATGCTTGGTGGGGACCACACGATCGTTCTTCCGGCTCTTCGGGCGTTGAACGAGGTCTACGGACCGGTGTCAGTGATTCACTTCGACAGTCATTGCGACTCTAGGCATCCAGACAAGGGTACCTTAACTCATGGTGTGCGTAACATGGAGCTCGTAGACAGTATGACAGTAAGCTGAACATATTGTAGGACTACTTCTACTTCGCTTGGAAGGAAGGCCTCATGAGCGAAACCAATATACACGCGGGGTAAGCTTCTCTGTACCTTTTATCAATTCCGCCCGATAACACATGTGTCTTAGCATCCGTTCGAATTGTGACATGCCCTCAGACATTGAAACAAACTTCTCGACTATACTCGCCGATGAGATTGAGGATATCGGATGGCAAGGTGTCGTTAGCAGACTGAAAGCACGTGTCGGAGACAGTCCTGTGTACCTCACCATCGATATTGATACTCTGGACCCAGCTTTTGCCGTGAGTTTATCCATTGATGACTACAAGTACGACAACTGAGCTCTCGTACAGCCCGCCACCGGAACGCCCGAGATCGGCGGTTGGACTACGCGGGAAATGATTAAGATCCTTCATGGACTGAAGGACTTGAAAATCGTTGGCGCTGACGTTGTCGAGGTTGCTCCAGCGTACGATGATCAGTGAGTCGTGTTTCAGTGTCTATACTTGCCCAGAGTCCAGGCTCACTTTAGGTACGCAGAGCCGAAACTACACAAATAGCCGCTGCTGGTTTGGTGTTCGAGCTCATTAGTATGATGACACTCACTCCAGTAGTCAAATAAGCGGTGAGAGACCTCGAGAATATACTGAACGGCAGAACGTGCTCCGATCGCGAGATCAGCTCTTCTCACCTCGGCGTGCGTGTCAGCCATTGGTCCGGGTCTCACCCCTCGAGACCAGTTTTCCTAGAAGTCAGTAAATATAGACCGGTATGCAATGCATTTCGTCTTAAGATCTCCGTTGCAATCTGATTGTATTGCCTTCTTGTCTGCAAGTGATTCGAAGTTCCAGGTACAACCAAAGAATGACCGCGATCATCAAGGTCAATAGGCATCTTGTCGCCCTGCCGGTTGTCGAATGAGATCGAAATGCGAAATCTCCGCCGTGACTACAAGCATAGTTCCAGGCGAATCCGAACAAGAACCCATCGAAATTGACAATTCTTGCGCTGTCGTCATCGCTGCGCCCTAGACTCTGACCAGTGATAGTGATCTTTCAACCCGGAGGAAATTGATATAGCCCTCTAGGTGTTGCTAACACGGTGCCGGATGTCGGCGAGAAGTACGATGCTCATTTCTGCTAGTTCTGGCCTGACGCACTACCTCGAGATCGATTTTTGTCGTCTTGACCCGGCCACAACCGCTAAAAACCATGGGATCGGTTCATGCTATTGCATCTTTAGCTCGTTCGAATTGTAAATATTGCACGTCATGTTATGCTATGACATATATGTGAAAAGCATCCAGGCAAAGTTATCGATCACGCAAGTGGTATTGATTAGTCACATCACACTCAATCGTCTGATCACGTCGTATCGTTCAATATATCGCCTATCATTCCAGATTTTGAATGATTATTCCAGATTTTAGGTCAGCAATCTCACCATTATTTATCATATCTAGGGGAATTGACGCAACCTCGTAAAATTTCGGCACTCCCCGCAAGACTAGTCGGCGATCTGTTGGTGAACTGTTTGTGGATCCTACCAGTTTTGGTTAGATCTTCTGACGTGATCAATCACAACATCGGAAAACCGAGATTATTTCAAAATGTGATAGTCGTGTTCATGTATGACACACCTTCACCGATTCGTATTAAATAGTCCATATTCGTAATTGATCTGCAGGATGACACCAAGCACAACCAAGCACAACCAAACGCCAAACGTCAATTCGTACTCGAGAAAATCACAATGCCTGTTGCAGTCCAAGAACGAAATCCAATTGAAACTATCAAATCTGCTTTGAGCAATGTCACTGTTTCCGAAACCCAAGAGCCGGTCGATTTGAGATCCTACTCTCATTTCGATGCTACCCCTAGTATCGGGACTGAGTTTCGGGCATATTCACCTGACGGGAAACCCACCTTGTCAGTGAGAGATATTTTAGGTAATGCGGAGCGAGAGAAGGCTTTGGGTCGGCTAGTGTGAGTCTAAGGATTCATCTCTTTGCATAGTGCAATCAAGGCTTATGTCGATATAGATCTGAGAGAGGTGTTGTCTTTTTCAGAGACGCTGTCATTTCTCCAGAAGAACAACTGAAATTAGTCGACGCTTTGGGCAAGCATGGAGGAAAGCCATCAACGAGTGGACTTCACGTTCATCCCTTGACGATGGGCGGTAGCGAATTCGGCGACGAAGTTAGCGTCATTTCCAATCAATTTGTCTTTGATAACAAGTACAAGCGAGATGATTTCACTGTATTGAAGAGGAGGTTCCATGCCGATCTTTGGGTAGGCTTTCAATCTATCTCTTCCGTATGGCTAGGGGTTTGTACGTCTTTTGCTGATTATCAAGCTCTATCATAGCATTCGGATATCACCTTTGAACCAGTTCCATCAGACTATGCATCCCTCCAAATCCGCGAACTGCCCAAAGTCGGAGGAGATACTTTATGGGCATCCGCATATGAAGCATATGATAGACTATCACCTGCCTACAAAACGCTTCTAGAAGGCTTGACAGCTACGCACACTGGCCAAGGATTTATAGATATCGCTAAGAGAAACAACGTCACTTTCCGGGAACCCAGAGGAGCGCCTGAGAATGTCGGTCAGAGTCTATCCACTATACACCCTGTGATTCGTACCAACCCCGTCACTGGCTGGAAAGGCCTTTTCGTAAATAGAGGTTTTACAAAGAGGATAAATGAGTTAACGCAGCATGAGTCTGATAATTTACTCGACTTCTTGTTTGAACACATCTCAGCAGTACGTTAAATCTTGTTTGATCTTACTTCTTCTCCGGCCATCAAGCTGATTGTTGTCGAGCAGAACCATGACCTACAAGTCAGATTCAGATGGGAGGAGAATAGCTTGGCTATCTGGGATAATCGATCTACATTCCGTGAGTACCTGAACTCTTGCTTTCACTACATCTACGTGCATCAAGCTGAGTCTCCCCCCACAGATTCTGCTACAGAAGACCTTGATGGAGATACAAGGGTTGGTACCCGATCGGTCAGCTTGGGTGAGAAGCCTTACTTAGATCCGAAATCGAAGGGCAGAAGAGAAGCTTTGCTTCAAATCTAAACGCTGTAATGCAAGCAGCATGAATGGATGTAAAGGAATGTACGATCAGAAATAGTTGTAGCATGAACCAGTGACACGACATGTGCATGAAAGATGTAACGAATTCAAACGATGCGTCACATGTTTTGAAATCCTGAACGTTATTTCGGTTCTCGGTATTAAACCGAGAAGATGTGAAATAGCAGCAGGTCTTGGCTGTCTCACTTTCCCGAGTCTAAATGAATGCGATTCACACCTGCAAATGAAGACTACAATGTCATTTCATATGATCAGCAAGTCACGGTCCAATCATATCGTCAACGCCCCTCCATTGAGAGTATCTCTACGTTCGGACAGATCCATAGACGCTCAAGTTTAACATGAATTTCGCTTATACTAATCAAGCTAGGAGATCGTCCAAAACTAAATTGCCTAGCAGCGGGAAATACGTCGCCTGTGAGTTGATGAACCTTATCTCCAAATACAAGGAAGCCAGCCTTCAAGGCCGGCCATACTGATATTGATATGTTGATTAACCAGATAGGTCTAAAGGAAATCCCAGACCAATCGTGGGACTACTCGATCCCTCCTCCACAACCGTAACCCCGCTCCGATTTCCCGACAATTCACCAGTCAGATCGCTCCACCACCTCATCGAAGAATGGGACAGATTCAATGAAACCCTTATACCTGGTACACCAGTCGAGAATATTAGTGATGTCGTTGTTTTAGCGCCCTTGAGGGGTCGGGATGTGATATGTGTGGGGAAGAACTATAAGGAGCACGCTGAGTGAGCATCCCGTTGCGTTGTAAAGATCACTTCCACATCCAATCACAATTTTAGGCTCTGCTTATCTTCTAAATATCAAATCGAGTTCTAATGTCCTTCCTTCTTGTGTGATAGAGAATTTCATAACAGTGGATATGATGCTAGTGATAACAAAGCTCAACCAGATTTTCCAGGTGAGTGATACAATATATCTAGCTCCTCCGTCAGCCCATCCAGCGGTTTTGCGCCTTTCCTACCTATCTTCGACGTGGCTAACACCTACATAGCTCGCTGACACTACCCATACTGTCATAGTTATTTTCACCAAAAGAGCATCGTCTATCATCGGCAATGGTGCTCACATCTACCCTCATCCAGCAGTCACGCAGTCGGTGGATTACGAGGGTGAACTAGCCATCATCGTCGGCAGGGGTGGTATTGGGATCAAGAGGGAAGATGCGTGGGATCACGTCTGGGGTGCGACTATTGTCAACGACGTGAGTCCCAGCTTCACTTTGCCTCTCGAACCAAGCGTAGACGAAACTCCCGAAAAAATACCCGTCAATTTCGTGTCATTCCAACCAATATCCCTTTAAATTGATTTTCTACCTTGACACAAAGAATATTCCTCGCATGATCGCCTGACTAATCTACGACCGACCTTAATCTCAGGTCACTGCTCGAGAAAGGCAGAAGAATCACAAACAATTTTACATCGGAAAGTCTCTTGACACTTTCTGTCCTATGGGGCCGTGGGCCGTACATAGTGAGTATCACAGGACATGATCTTGCTCCAGCTTAATTATGGCTTTCCAAACTCTCGATTTTGACTCTTTGATTTTCCAGAATCAGCTTTGGATTTCAAGAACATGCACCTTACCACTAAGCTAAACGACAATATTGTACAATCACAGAGCACCTCTGAACTCATATTTGACATCCCTACCCTCATTGAGACTTGTTCAATGGGTGTGACCCTCCAACCTGGAGATGTGATCGCTACGGGCACACCTGCAGGTGTGTGCCTATCTACTGGAGTATTCCTCAAAGACGGCGATGTGGTAGAAATTGAAATTACTGGTATTGGAAAATTGAAGAACAAGGTGGTTGATCGAGGACGAGCACCGGATTGCGTCCCAGTCAGGACGTCATAGGATTGACATATAATGATATTGGCTCCAGAACATGCATGAATTTAAGGCAATCCTTTGCAACGTAGTACGCATAAAGACCTGGAGGAAATATTGTACTCTTGCTGCTTACGACAACCCTCGTTTGCTCCAATGACGCCCGCAATTTGCTTGAAGCACACCATCTGTTTCCAGGTTATCATCTTGACAACCCCATGCATGATCACAGGACCTCTTGCCTTTTGTAGCCTATGAGTAGATAATGGCAGAACAGATGTAGTGTACATTACATTCTATTATTACATAAACAATTTCAACGTCATTCGAAAAAAAGACCCCACTCGCGATCGCGCAATTGGTGTTAGTATTACTTATCACCCTTCTTGAGAATCTGTCCCAACTATTATTTCCATATAAACAAGTATCAACCTCAAAATGGCTACTGCAGCTAGATTCCTCTCTTCTGCTCGATTAGCGAGACCTACTCTGACGGTAGGTCGACTAGCCGGTCTTTTGTCTGCTAATCAATCGAAGCTGATGATCCATCTTCAGGCCAACGTAGCTCGTCAATCCAGAGCTTATGCTACTGCTCCTGCTGCTGGAGGACCAAGTGAGCTTCAGCATGCCTTCTTGGTAGAAGTACAGTTACTGACAACCAAATAGATTATGGATTGATCCTTTCGCTTGCTGGTGTAGTGAGTAAGCGTTGCATGGAAGCGTACGAGGAGATCCTGATCGAAACTTTTCATTAGACCGGTATCGGAGCATACGCCTATTTGCAGTACAACCCTGGTGAGTGCCGTATCATGGCTATACGATAGCTGTAACTTTTCGATGTTGAAGTGAATCCTTTCCATAGCTGCCAAAGCAGAGATCTCCGCCAAAGCTCATGAATTAGAAGCAAAGGCTGAACGAAAAGTTAAAGGTGTTCAATCTGAAGTTGATGCTGCTGATCAAGGAACTGGATCTTACGCTGCTTTAATCAAGTGAGTCGCAAGGCATGCTCACTTGTCAAGCCTCGTCACTGACATGCCTGATCGAGTGATCAGAGACACATGGACACCATTCACCCTCACTAAAGTCGCTCCTTACAATCACAACTCTTCCATCTACACCTTCTCTTTCGGTGAGGATGGTCAAGACAAGGTGTCAGGAGCCGAAGTGGCCAGTGCATTGTTAGTCAGATCATTACAAGGCGAAGGCGAGCTTAAGGACGACAAAGAAAAGCCTGTCATCAGGTGAGCTATCTTGCTGACAGTGTCTGCTGCACTGTACTTCGCACTCAGGTAATGGATCAATTGAGAAGCTGACTGGTTCATTGGGCAGACCTTACACCCCTGTCTCTTCGAACGAACAGAAGGGATCCATCGACCTCTTGATCAAGGAGTACAAGGTGAGCTTAGCCATTTAGCATTACCACTCCTGGCGAAGATGCTCATCGTTTCTGATGCGATGCAACACCACTAATCACCATGTACGAATAGGACGGTAAACTTACCCCATTCATCTCTTCTCTCCAACCGGGACAACAACTTCTTTTCAAGGGTCCTATCCTCAAATTCAAATATGAACCCAATCAATTCGATAGAGGATTAGCCATCGCCGGTGGAAGTGGTATCACTCCTATGTATCAACTCATCACCCACTCCCTGAACATTCCCGATGACAAGACCAAGTGGACTTTGGTATTCTCGAATGTCACCGAGAAGGACATCTGTGAGTGTCAACACCGAAGGTGGACCTTTCGTGCAACGATCAGAGCAAGAGGGGAGCGCTGACATGGGATTACGCGTTGGTAGTACTTCGAAAAGAATGGGATAATCTAGCTAAACAACACCCTGATAGGCTTGAGGTGAAATATGTCCTTGACAAGGCTCCTTGGGGGTGGAAGGGTGAGTGACAGGACAGTGCTCCCTATACATCGTGCCCTTTCCGGCTGAGTTCAAGCAATCTCGGGCCTAGCCTGTGCCCTCTTTGTCGCCTGTAAGTTAATGTAGCTTACTTGGCATCTCCTCAGGTGAAACTGGTTTCGTTACGGCCTCTACTATCTCCAAGCTCTTCCCACGATCAACCGACTCCAACGAAAAGGTCAGAGCCTTCATTTGCGGTCCACCTCCTCAGGTCAAGTCTCTTGCTGGACCTAAAGACGGACCTAGACAAGGTGAACTGCAAGGTGCTTTCAAGGAGTTAGGATATACTGCAGATGAGGTCTTCAAATTCTAGACAATGGCATAAATTTAGCAGAGGCCGAGGTCGTTACGGAAGGGCAAGAGTAAGAGCGGTGTTACAGAATAGACAAGAATAGAGATCGGATAACCTAATCTAGATAATATGAACATTATGGTACCAGTCGTACATTCAGTATGTGAAGGAAGCGTTCCGACTAGAGCCATCGCTAAATTGCTGCAAGAGTTGGTCAGGATAGAAATCATGACCGTTGATGCGGTGTCTTGTTCTCGTACTCAAGTCGAAATAATATGATACGTGCTTCAGGCAGATTACTGGCTGCATTGACCACTGCAGGCTGAGTTATATCGTCTTCCAAGTGTAAAGACTGGTGGTGAAATCACAGCAAGGCCACCTTTGCAATTATGAGCGGCAAGATGTTGGGACCATACTCTAGGTCGTCAAGATGGTAACCACGATCTAAAGAACCTTGTAGACTCCATGAATCCGTAAGGAGGCAATGGTAATGGTGAATCTTGGAGTCACTTGTGATTTTATTGATTGTACAACAGCCAACGGTGATGGGGATGCTGACAAGACGGTACAAGTAATGAGGAATCTTCTACATTGAAGGGGTAGCGAGTCCCAAAGTGAAATGTATATTACGCTATCATTTTGGCCATACACGTCTGCATGTGCATCGCGATAAGCTTTTCATACATAACTTCGAGCAAAATAAAGCTTAGTGAACGGATCATATGGTGGACGGGTGTAGCTATCTCGTGGTCCGCTTAAACCGGGGTTTACCACGATATATCTGCATAAAATCGCGTAAAATAAGATGAACCACATGCTCACCATCTCATTAGCGAATTGACCTCTCGCATTCCACGCCGGGAACCATTTGTTTGTTGCTTATCGTACTAACCACATCTGACTCCAATACCCTGACACCAAGTCGCTTGACGGTGTTACAATTCCTATTTTTAGCTCTGACCAATCCAGCATGCTCATCCCGGTGAAATCGGCTCCATGCGGTCCTTCCGCTTATCGTTAATTTTTCGGTCGTCGATCAGCTTATCGAAGGACTCTGCCAAGTGATAGCGAAGCTTTATAAAGGTAAATTCAATAATAATGCTGTTAATGTCGTCTCTACAGGACGTTATTGTCCAAATACTAAAAAGAGATTCCATATATCAACATGGTCGAGCAAAGTAGTTCAGAATGGGACGACAAGAATTATCACTCAAGCATCCGAAGACCGGACGATTTGAACTACGATGTTCAGCCTTTAGATGAGGAAGCTGCTCTAGGGGAAGATGAGGTTGCTCATCGAAATCCCATTTTCCGCAAATTGAGCGGACTGTTCAACAAAGGTGTCGAAGCGAGAGGTATCGAGCGGGTTCCGGAGGAAGAAAGAGATGGGAAACATACTATTGGTTTATTGCTACTTTGGTGGAGTGTAAATATGGTGGTGTCTACCTTGCCTATTGGTGTAAGTCACAACAATTCCTATTTAGTTCAGCTGAACCTGCCGCAGACCTAGTTCGCCCGTGACCACGAGCTCATTTGCTTCTATACAGCTGCTCGCTCAAGCTTACTACACCCTCACATTCCACTCAGCTGTGGCTGCCATTGTCGTCTTTACTGCTCTGGGTGCAGCTTTCACCGCTTTCATTGCGACTTTGGGGCCAAAAACTGGTTTGAGAACAATGGTCATTACTCGTTATTCAGTGGGATATGTTGGGGCTACTATCTTCTCTTTCCTCAACATTCTTACTCAGCTAGGATTCAGCGTTACAGCTATCATTCTCGGTGGTCAAACTCTCACTAACGTGTCCAACGATAAATTGCCCTTGGAAGCGTCTATAGTAATCGTGGGAGTCTTGGCTTTAGTCTTGTGCTTCGTTGGCTATGAGGGTGGGTGTTCTTCCATATGTGATAGGCATCAAATCATTGACCTCACCTATAGCTATGCACTACTGGGAGCGTTACGCTTGGATTCTCCTCTTCATCTTCTACTGCTGTATGTGGGGTCTAGCTGGCCACAAAGGATTCGATATGGGGGCCCAGCAAGCTTTACAAGATACAGGCAAATCCTATGCCGGTGATTTCCTATCTTTCGGGGTGAGCCAAGTTCTGCTGTCTACAACCATGTAAATCTGCTCACCGACGTGACTGTCTTAGGGAATCGTCTTCTCGTCGGCATCTGGATGGGCACCTGTAGCAGCTGATTTCAACTGTCGACTTCCCTCCAATATTCGACCCTGGAAAGTCTTTATGCTCACTTGGTTTGGACTTATGGTACCCTTACTCTTCGTTGAAATCCTGAGTGCGGCTCTTATGACTGTTCCAGCATATGCTCAGGCTTTCGAGGATGGAGATGCTGGAGGTGTACTTGCAGCTGTATTTGAGCCATGGGGAGGCGGTGGTAAAGTGAGTGCATGGTCTAATGGCCTGTAATGACCACCGTTATTTTGATCCTTCGTATGGTACCATGCTGACACACCCTCAGTTCATACTCGTCGTCTTTGCTTTCAGTATCATATCCAACTGTATCCCCAATACATATTCCGCTGCTTTGTCGTGCCAGTGTCTCTTACCGGCTTTCCAGAAAATACCTAGAGCTCTTTGGACAATCCTTGTCTTTGTCATCTATAGTGCGTTGGGCAATCTTTGCACAAAAGTAATCCTCATCTCGGAGGAATATCGCTGAATGTTGCTTCCACCTATAGCTGTCGCTGCAGTCGCTGGTCGAGAACACTTCTCCGAGATCTTGTCGAATTTCTTAGCTATCCTGGGATATTGGGTCGCTTTCTTCGTTGTGGTCGTATTCGAAGAACATTACATCTTCCGATACTGGTTCCACAAACAAGGCATTAACTCTTCTGGACCCGCACGTGGATATGACCTCACAGCTTATGACAATTGGCGACGATTACCAGTTGGTGCAGCTGGAATTTTTGCATGTTGTTGTGGTGTTGGAGCCGCAGTCGTATCGATGGCTCAAGTATGGTATATCGGTCCGTTGGGAGCAGTGTTTGGGGAGTTCGGTGGAGATCTAGGTTTCGAAATGAGGTAAGTGACATGCTGATAGATCTTTTCGAGATTGGCCGAATGCTGACCTATGAAATAACAGTGCCGTTGTGACTGCGATAGTTTTCCCACCATTGAGGTACTTAGAATATCGCCTAATCGGCAGGTGATTGCATAATCAGTATTGCTATTCATGCAGTAGTAAGAATGGTCATGTATGATATGTTGTCTATGCGTTCGCTCTCAGGCAAATCAATTATGGCAAGCCATACGAGTGCTGCCTTAAACTGACTGGTGTCATAACAAATGCTATCGAATTGTTGCATGTACACATCGTTTTAAACAGGATACAAGTCTATCATGCCGTTCTACATAGACATGATTGGATATCGGAGTCAACAGTTTACCTGGGGCCTCTTCTAGCATCGAGAGCATTAGATCTGGCATGCGTGACCAAACGTATCCACTCTTTGACGTCTCTGCCATTTGTACCACTGTGAGAGATCACAGAAAGATGAGCATTCATCTTCGATAGGGGTCGGGATCTTAAGTTGAGGCACATACCGTAGAGCAATCGTATCCCCACCTCTCCTTGCATCGATCTTGAGGGTGAAAGCTGTCTCCTCTCTGCCCTGCTTTATCTGAACTTCATGAAGAGGTAAAGGCTGTAAATTGGCAATCAATAATGACAACTGCATGAACGTATCAGATAGAGATCCAGCTTACCATTCGATAGAGGTCAGTACCATCAAGCAAAGCAATGATGTCATTACACAGTACCATCGTCAACTTCCTCCCAGATTTCGACTTTGAGACTTTGCCTTCCTTGAGAAGTCTTCGTGGACCGAGGAAAGCTGTAGGCGCAGTGAGATCCAGTCGACTATACCGCAGACGAACCTTTAGCATCTGTTCTTCGCTTGTGAAAGTGACACGGGCTCTGTTTGAAAGACAAACTCGATTCAAAGGGGAAGCCGAATGTCACTCACCCTTCTCCGCCTATCCAGAGATTTTCACTCAATGCCTTCAGCCTTTCTTCTCCCTCGACTTCTCTGACACTTTCATTGATCTGGCCCACGATATTTTCTACCATGCCCAAGGCGTTCTCGACCCTAGGGAGATCTGTGTTAGGCTCCTCCGAGGGATCCAAGATATCAGTATAATGAATGATCTGTTTGATCAGAAGAGGATATCGCGTGATCCTTTGCACTATGTGCCAATTGTGAGTCAGCCCATCATACGACGCCTTTTCGGACACAATGATACAAGTGAGATGGGTCTGTAAAAGTCAAGACTTACTGGGACTCAGTAAGAAATGAGACAGATCCAGTCCTCGTACTGCGGGATTGTTTTCGCGGATTGACTATACGGCACGCGAAATCAGCCTGTTATACTTCGACAAGCTACGGCACGGTCTTGCCGTTGCAGGACGATCGCGGACGACCGTCAACTCACGCTCAACAGAGCAGACAATTCTGGATTTGTTTCTCGCAGAGTTTGTAGGAGTTTGATAGCTGCTGGCTGATTCACACAATACGTCTGCAGACACTCTGCTGGTCAGCTTAAATCACCGGGTACTGACCATGGTGGGCAAAACTTTGATTACTAACCGTGTATACTCCGGCGTTTGCGAGGTACTCTTCCAATATATCACCTATTCTGTCAATGTACAATCTGCAGCTTTTCTGTCTATCTTCCAACGAACTAAAGAAGGAGGTATTGAATAGAAGTATATCTTCAATGTTCGCAAATATAGTCTCTAGAGATTTCTCGTCGAGTAAAGGGATAAGCGCAGCGTAGAACACCTTTTAAGATATTTCATTTGCAAGATTAGCTACAGTGCTCATACGGGATTACCGCGTTTTTCTTCCTCTTCAAACGACTTGAAAGTGTATTACTTACCTCGACTATCAATTGTAAATCCCTACCATATCCACCTTCTGTAGCTATGAATTCGAAGATCGCTTCTTGCCTTTTCCTTTCCCGTTCACTCATTGTAGCTAATACAGAAGGCTCAACTAGACTACCCCATGTCTTGCCGAATTCACTCGTCGCCGTTGGGGTATCCGGTCTAGACACGTCAGTACTTTCTACTCTTGACATTGGTCCAGATATGCTAGGATGTTTTGCCGTATGATTGTGCTGATGAGTACCAGTATTCGTCTTCAATTTGTTGAAGAAGCCAGAGATCTTACCACCACCACCACTTCCTGATAAAGATAAAGATTGGGATGGAGTTGGTGATTGTGGTGTAATAGAGTCAGCGCTTGGGTTTGATGTATTGGGACCAGTCAATTGGGGGATGATGCTTTGGCTAGTGATGACTTGTTGCATAAGACTCTGGCTTCTTGATCTTCCGCCGGAATCCACTCGCAAAGTGTTTGGACGTTGTGGAGATTGTGATTGAGATTGAGCAAGGAAAGCTTCGTATCTTGCATACGCATCTTGGGGGATATCGGAAGGTCTGTGGCTAGTTATTGGTGAATCCGAGTTTAGTGCATCGGGGGGTACAGCAAGTAAGGATTTGGGCGATTTGAGTGGTGAAGTGGACTTGGGTACAGCAGGAGCTTTACGTCTTTTCTGACCTGGCACTCCGGGGGGTGGTCTTCGCCTCGATACGACTCTACCTGGTTTACCACCTGGTCCGGGTCTGGGAGGTGGTTCGCGCTTTATCTGCAACCCAGCTGCGGAAAGGATCTTATGCCTTTGCGCTTCACGCCTCTTACGCTCAGCTTCTTTCTCCTCATCCACCTCTGTGCCCACGTCTTCGTTTCCTTCATCATCTGACGCTTCTTCATCCGATGACCACCACGAAAGGACCGAGTCGTCTGATGACGACGCACCTTCATCATCGCTATCTGAGACAAGAGATGGTGAACCTCCCACAGACGACACGACTGACAACATCGATGTTGGTCGGGTGTGGTCGCGTTGGATCGAGAGGGCACGAGAGGTAGCTGTGGTGTCGTCAGTATAAGATTCTAGAGATGGAGGAGTGACGTCTAGGATAGGATCAGTCTTCTTCTCTATCTTGGGTTCCGTTGCTATTGAAACAAACGTTCACGGGTGTCAATCAGTGGGTCAAGAATTCGGATCAAATTTAGTATTCATTGTCATTCGGATTCACAAGGTTTCGTATTTTGGTATGATTGCAATGGTATATATGGAAAAGAAAAGAGTCAAATACAGTTTCAGCCTGTGTCGAAGCTTTTGGTAAACATATAATCGTATAGAGAAGGGAGGGGCAGCACGACTAACCTTGAATTTCTAAATAGCTTGCAGGTACTAAGAATATAACACCTGCTTTTTCCGTTTTCCACCAGTCTGGGTCTGACTTGTCTACTATCTCAATCACGTCACCTTCCATGAAGGGAAGTTGGTCTTCTTCACCACCTGGATAGTCGAACAGGGCTTTGGCACGAGTGACTGGGCAACAAATGAGGACATCAGTCAGCGTATTAACGGTTCGTGTAAACACCTATACTCACCATGCAATTCCTCGACATAATCCTTAGGGAACCAACCTTTACTGCCTTCTTTGACCAATGTGCCGTACCACCAGGCACTGGATGCATCTTTAGCTGGATGCGCTTCCAGTACGACGTCTTCCTTGAAGCTGATATCAACATCTCTGGTTCCGGCAAATTCGTACAAGGACCGGACACGAAGAGCTGTCAATACAGAGTGAGCTCGGCAAGACAGAGATACCGCACATTGGGATAGACAGGGTGACTTCACTTACTCTTGATGAGATCGAAATCATCCAGCTCTCCGACTTCGCCACTCTCCTTGACCTGTTCATATCCGTTGCTGGTGGGTTCATCCTCCTCCCTAGTAGGCTCAAGGGTAGAATCCTCAGCATGAGAAGCCGCTGGGTGTGACGAATCAGCCGCTAAGCCAGCATACCAATCTACGCTTTGTCTATTCGCGTTTCTAGTGGAGAAACTGTCATCCTCTTCTTCCCGCTGAGGTTGAGGAGGTGGTGAGACGGATCGAGGTCGATCATTGATGTGGGGAGGTGGAGCAGCATCACCGATAACCTTGCCTGTGGCTGGTGGTCCAGATTTATCGACAGTTTGAGTCTTTTTCAATCTTGCTCCGCCTTGAATAGCACTGAGTAAAGCGCCTCTAGATTGACCCGGATCGCCTCCGCCTAAGTTAGCCAGAGCAGCAGGAGCTTTCGGCGCAGCTGGCGCAGCTGGAGCAGCTGATCCTGGTCTCGACCCTGTCGGTGAGCCTGATCCTGTCGTACCTAGGATACTGCCAAATAGTGCTTGAGCGAGACCCTGTCTGCCTACTCGAGAAGAAAATGTTTCATCGTCGGAAGAATCATCCGAATCAGCCTCTTTCTCGTTGATATCTTCCCATTCAGGTTCACTGAGTGGAGAGCGGACGGCTGCTTTGACGGGAGGAGCAGCAGCAGCAGGTGGCGCTGGTGGTGGGGGTGGGGGAGGAGGTGCAGCAGCAGCAGGTTCAAGGGACTTGACAGCAGGAGATGAGGTACCGGATGTAGCTGCTTGTGGCTTGAAGAAAGGGTTAAATCCACCTGCTGCAGGAGCGGGCGAAGGTGTAGCTCCTGGCGCAGCTCCCGGTTTTCTAAAAGGATTGTACGAGGTGTCGGATGAGGCGGATGGTGCCGGTGGGGCAGGAGGTGGTGCTGGAGGACCCGAAGGCGGAACTGCAGCTGCCGATGCTTGGGGCAGACCAGGACTAGGGGCTTTACTCCTGTTCTGTCTAGCGGCCAACAAAGCCTCTTCTTGTTTTCTCTCCTCCTCTTCTTCCCGTTGAAGTGCTTCCAGCCTCGCTTTCCTATCAGCCCGAGCTTTGGCGGCAGCTTGTTCCTTCAGTCTGAGTTCTACCTCTTCTGGATCTGCCTCAGGTGGGGCTACAATTGTTGGCGCAGATGGGGCTGGAGGAGCAACAGGGGCAGAGCTGTGTCGAGACGAAGGTGGGACAGGTACAGCTTTATTTCGTGATGGTGGTGCAGGTGGAGGAGCGGCGGCTTTTTTCATAGCTGACTTGAGTGGTCCAGCTGGTGATGGAGGAGCAGCAGGTTTCTCCTCTTCGGTTGCAGGTCCACCAGCTTCAGCCAATCTCTTCCTTCTGGCTTCATCACGTGAAGCTTGTTCTGCTTCAGCTTGCTTGGATTTCTCTTCCGCTTCTTTCTTTTCTTTTTCCAATCGATCTTGAACACTAGTGTCGACCGAGTCTTCGGCTGGAGCTGATTCAACACCCAGTGCATGCAGTCGATCGTTGATGCGCTTTTGTGCTTGTTCTCTGATATATGCCTTGCGCTGCTCCGGAGTCATGTTCTTAGTCGATGGGGCAGCCGCCTGAGCCGGCGCTGGGGGTGGAGGTGGAGCAGACGTAGCAGCTACGACAGAGGCAGGTGGGGGAGCGGGGGGTGGTGCTCGAGAGGCAGGTGGGGATCTGGGTCGGTCTCGGTCGTATGAGCTTCTTCTATCCCTATCATACCGATCGTAATCCCTATCATCCCTTCTATCGCGATCGTATTGATCTCTATCGTCATATCGATCCCTCTCTCTGCTTCGATCTCGTTCGAAAGTTCCCCTATATCTATCGAAACCATCTCCTCCTCTATCTCGGTCTCTATCACGATCATCGTATCTACCGTGAGTCTGATTTCTCTCGTCTCTTCGCCTGACACCCGCTCGTTCCTCCATAGCTTTTTCCTCAGCCCTTCTCTCTTGTTTCCTTTCAATTTCAGGTAGTTTCTCATGCATGAGATAGAGCAACTCCCTTTCGAGTTCTCTTCTCTCTTTGTCCTTCTCAGCAGTACGTCTGCCTTTTGAAGTATATTCTATATCTTCTTGAATTCTTTTGACTCTATATTGCAAGGTTTCGATTTCTTCTTCCAATTCTTCATCCTCGATGCTCTTCTCAGCTGATTTTTCAAGGAGAGTGGATGTGCTCTCCAATTTCCTTCTGATGTCCTTCAAACCTGCATCAGGATCTTCACCAGCATAACGAACTGATTTCCTATCAAGGTGTCTTGAAGATGGTTTATAGGTGCTAGATCGATCGTCAGAATGCTTGTACATGAGAGCATCTTTCGAGTTGGAAGGCGGCGCAGGACTGCTAGATCCGTATCCTGGGGATGATGCATTGGATCGACTGGTTGCTTCGTGTCGGAGGAGATCCTTCATGAAGTTGACGGTAGTATCTATGTCTCTCATCGAAGCAGGGACAAGCTCTTCGGGTAGAACATCAGGGATGGTATTTCCATTGAGAGCTATGAAGGTTATCGCTCTAGCATGAGCGATTATCCAGTCATACGATGCCGAATAAGCTTACCGCGATATATCAAACCCATAGCAACGTGGAATTCTGGTAAATTCAGCTTGCCTCTATTATCTTTGTCAGAGAGGTTCCTGCGGAATCACGATCAAATGATCAGCTGAGCATGGTCATCATATAGTAAGCAGCCAAAAGACGTACCAGATCTTCATCAGATTGTCCTGATCCAAGCCACTCTGGCCAAAGACTTCTCTAGCCATCTCACCGGTAATAAAGCCATCACCTTTAGTGTCCCAAGCTCTGAAAATCTGATCATAATCCTTTTTCTCTTGTCGTGATAGTGTCCACGGTACCTTGGGTGTATTGACGGATGGATTTTGTAATAGCGATTGGAATGATTGGGTCAGAGGTTGTTGTGATTGAGGTTGATTGAACTGCGGCATACCGGAAGGAGCAAAGGGCTGGACAGAAAGACATACCATTAGGTACTTTAGCACGCTGATCATTCAGTCAGGTTTCATTAAACTCACCTGAGATATGTTTGAAGGCATGAAACTCTGCATCATCTGCTGTAACCTCGGATCGTGCGGTAATCCGGTCGCTTGAGGTTGTAATCTACCCATTCCTGTAGGTTGCGATAACATTCCGGTTGGTTGGGACATCATTCCGCCTCCTCCGCCAGGGTACCCAGTTTGTTGAGGTAGAAGACCACTAGCCCCTCCGCCTGGATATCCTGTCATTTGATGTGCGAGGTTGTTAGATCTGAACGATCCAGTTGATTGAGGTAATTGAGGTGGTTGATTAAGGAATGAATAGTTACCGCCTATACCGCCTTGACCTTGCATACCAGTTGGTTGAGGTCTTTGCTGTTGAGGTTGATAGCCAGTCTGCATTGGTTGTAGACCTCCTCCCGGAAAACCTGTCGGCTGAGATTGCATGTATGAAGGGTTGTTACCAAAGCCTTGACCAGGTGCACCGGTTTGCTGAGGTTGCTGAAAAGAAGGGTAGCCAAATTGCTGTTGCTGCCATTGGTTTGGCTGCATCTTGGGCAACGGGTTTTCTAGTGTTATGAGTGCGCTATCAGATGGTACAATTCAGGAATACAACGATATATATATAGTTAGATGATAAATGTGAATGAGAATGAAGACGATTAATGATACTCGTAACACGTATTAACTCTCTGTCCTGTCAATGACAACGATGTTAGGTAGTTAGGTATCAATCTAACCCTGAATGATATTATGGCGTTTAATCCGAGTGTGGCACATGGTGACCCCATACTATGACGTAGCACTGAACACTACTATTATTACTATATATATGTATACATATATATAATACATAGTGTCATGCATAAAGTGCAGAGATTCAGCGATGCAATCTATCAATGTGTCAATGCAATATGAGAAGATCAGAAGATACAAGAGTGATTTATGTATAAATTAGAATCCACCAAAGTTGAATCCAGAGCTATATGCCATAGGCTTGATATCGGGATGAGGAACAGCATCAAATTGGTGATACGATAATGTACCATTCGATTGCATTCGAACGTAAGCAGCCTGATCGATAAAGCATACAGTCAATAAGGTTGCAAGTGAAACTGAGACTTTGGAGTTGCCATCCGCCAGATATAAATTTACTCACCTTGTTACTGGTCGAATCACAGTAATTAGGACAACTGAACACCGTTATACACAGCCCATCATGCTCGATAGCGTATCCATCCGCTCTGACTTCATGAGATCGAATAACAGCCGTGATCTGATTCAATTCACACCATCGTCTAGTAACATCAGGTCCGAATCCTAATCCTACACCTCTTTTCGATGGTCCACGTCCGTTAGGTTCTTGTGGATCTGTCCACAGCATCTGTATAGCAAGTAATCAGTTTCCAAATTCTCACGCCGAGATTCTATGCAGCCCGTGACTCACCTCGCACATGATACCTTCCTGACCAGGTTGTCTACCGAATCGATCTATCTTTCGGACCTCATCTAGCGTGACTCCATCTTTGCTTACTGGTGGACCACCATGACAAACAAAAAATCTCCTCTTTCCCTCGGATAAGATAGCGGGTTTGGAGCCTTCGGATTTGGGTGATACAGGTAATTCTGAAGCAGATATGAGAACAGCAAGGGGTACTATAGGAATATATTCAGTGTTACATGACAGGTAAAAGTAAATAGTTCAGACTCACAAGATGTAAAGACATCCGCGAATAGCTTAAATGTCATTTCTCCCAATTTAGCTTTACATTCCCCTTCAAATCCATAAACCTTGTTCATATCTTTTACCCAGATGATGTTGACTTCATCAGCAATTTTCTGTGAATCCAGCCTAGAAATAACTCACCATTTGTCTCGTGATTACCACGATTTATGAAAACATATTCAGGGTATAGCCATTTGTAGGCGAAGACTGTCAACGCCACCTCTACGGACCAAGAACCCCGGTCGACGAGATCACCTATGTAAAGGGTGTCAGCAGAGAGCATAAGGTGGGATACAGGGCTGGTTTGGATTGACTCACCGTTAAAGATCATGTAGTGCGATTCGCTTGGATGTGTGGTCATATTAAGAAGATTGTGAACATCGAAGAATTGTCCGTGGGCTAAACAAAGAGGTCAGAAGTACTTCATAGATGATATCAGACTCACTATCACCGATGATATCACAAGTAACACCTTGCGGTATAGTGATCTCTACCAGGGTCTTTTCCTTCTCAATCACCCTCTTACATCCCAAAATGATTTCCCATGCTACCCTCTTTGGAACCTTCCCACCATTCTTGAAGCTTTCGATCATACTTTGTACAAACTCTTTGGTTGGCTTATATCGATCATTGGGATCTTGAGGAATGATGGGTAAAGGAAAGTCAGGGGAAGACGAGGTGTCTAATGCACATGCGCCGGATGCAAGGAGAGAGAGGCATTTGGAAGAAGCGGTTTCTGTATCCCCAACACTTATAGCCTGAGAGTCGGTAGCATATCAGTTGTGACTTCGATGCTGTGGGAGGATTGTAGGATGATAAACACACCTTCTCGAATTCGATCTTTCTTATCAATTTCACTGTCAATTGTAGCTGATCTCTTGCAGCCTTATTATTCGGGTCCGTAGAGATAGCTTTCTTGAAATCTGGTACGGCCTCTGTAGGTCGCAGAATAGCTAAATACGATTGACCCCGTCTGAAGTATGCTTTGGAGTAATTTGGGTTTATATCGATTGCCTTGGCTAAAGGGTTTCATATGTTAGCCTCTACATGCTAACTGCACTCAGGCGAAACAGAGTGTCACTTACTAGCATCAGCTATCGCAGCTCCATGTTCCTCCATCTTAGCTTTACTCATTGCCCGGTTATTCCAAAATGTACTGTCTTTGGGATTTAACGCGATAGCTTCAGTATACAGATCAATAGATTTATTGAAGTCTTTGGCTATATCAGATTACATGTCAGCTAATCCTACTTATTGGATATTGGATTGAATGGTGTACTTGATAGAAAGGCGTACCTCCAAAAGCTTTGTTTGCTTCTGCTTTCAATTCCAGAGCTTTTGCCCTGTCCTCCTCAGTAACGATTTTGTCGTCATCTACTTCTGGCTCCAATTCACCATCTGAGGATACTATATGATAGGTTTGTCAGCTCGAGTCGTACGAAATACATGGGTGAGGTTCTTAAACCTACGGGATAGCCCTGCTAAAGAAGTCGCTGACAGCACTGGTGAAGGAAATGGAGTGATATCATCATTTAGAGAGGAGGAAGAAGCGGTCGAAGATGATGAACCGCCGTTTGGTTCTAACCCATTGATGATTTCTGACAAGCTACTATGCAGCTCAGTATGATTCTGTGACATGTTGATCAGTTTGAGGAAGTCGAGTAACTGATCAGCGATATGACGGAAAGAATGAGTGGAATAAAGGAGAAAAGGAAGAGATTAACTTTTTTTTGGGTTGAATAAAAATGGGTTGATTCACGGCGATCATCATCACTCGTTCGACCGACGGAATCAAATCATAATACAAGTGGCATACTAAGCAGCTCAGTCTGAGATTATGACGCTCTTCTTTGCATTTCAGCTTGTCCAGTGCGACCTTGACATGGACAATCAGAACCCATGGTGATAACGGACCAGTGGGGTGGTAGTGGTACATTTGACTCTGTTGACCAATTCAGGTGATTGTGATACGGCGTAGACGACTGTCATGCTATCCTCGTAAATAATTAAGCTACCGGTCGCCACGAGCTGCTCCGGCTTACCTCATTTTCTACGACAGCATTCTAACGTGGAGTGTTGGGAACGCTTTTGTACAAGAGCGGTCTGTGTAATAACCTGATCTTGGTCAAATATCAAGGTATATCGCTGACCGAGTTTTCTCGCTTGGATGCCAAGTCACATCATTGCCACAATACACAATGGATGATGTTAACTCGTGATGGCTGGAGATAGTTCCTTTGCTGTCAATCGTGTGGATGTCGGTTATTATTCGTGCAGCAAGTCCATTTTGGGCACCTGATGAGGTCTCAGAGCATGCAATTGCATAATGTTGGAATTGCGAGACTAAGCTCAGCTTCTGATTCCTCTACATCGTGCCGTTCCTCTACATCGTGCCGAAGGCTGCTTGTACTTGGCTTTTAATCAGAAATGGATGAAGGGTTGTCCTGCCAGGATAAGCAACCAATTTGGACATGATCAAGAAAGTCTGGTCCCTTCGCTTAGACGTTAACACATGCTATCTGCTGATCCGAGGTACAATCTTACAGCGGATCAGAAGCCATCAGCAGCAGAGAGCGATCATCATGATAGCACCCGGCTTGTGACGTAACCACTCCATGACAAACTGTTGGTACTTTCTTCTGCACTTGATTCTATCACCTGATTACGGATATGACGCGAAGCTGAACGCCTCAATTGAGGGAGGATCGTCTGACTTCCTTTCGATCACAAATCCTGAAGTACATGTATCACACCAATTCACCATAAATCATGGCTGTAGTCTCTTTTGTGAGTTAATCCTCGAGCTTGAAATCATAAGTACATACACGTACTCGAAGATGTCCCCGCGTACTATTAAGAAATAACGTGACGGCCGTAGCCGTAGGTCACCTCATAACAATGATTGAGAGGGCAAGATCCGCCACGGGATACTGACGTATCGGTGCGCATACAAGTTCGTTGTGTTCTGACAGATTTGAAGAGAACATGTCATTCCTGGATAGTCATTGGATTCACGGCCATGAGCTCATTCGAAGTCATCCACTAAGCATAAGGGTACAAGAGTGAAGAAAAAGACAAATTCGTCGTGACTGCAGGGTTTGCCGGCGGATCGGGGGAAATGACGCGTGCGAGTAAAAGTCAGAGTAGTAATTGTAATGTCAGTCGGGAAGTTTTGTGATATCTCATCTGTTAATTCATCGGTATATTATCATTCTTGATCTGTTAAACTGTAGATTGTTAGCCTCCCATCTCAGGCGACGAGCAGAGTATGCACGTGAAGTTTCAGTTCATAATCAAGCTAAAGGAATGGGCTCATGCAAAAGCATTGGACCGATGCCAGGTTCATAAACCGTCTAAGCTTCATCAATCTGAAGGACCTAATGTAATTATACGTTGGAATCAGGAGGAATAGGAATGTCCCCAAAGGAAGATATCTGTCGAATGTTTTATCACTTTATCTTAATTCACTACTAATATTCGCGATCATTCAGACTTCATACAATGTCGCTCCAACGTCAACTCAAATATGCAGTCTTAGGTATCGGTCGAATGGGCTCTAGACATGCTCAAAATATCGCTTTTCGTACACCCCGCGCAGAACTCGTTGCGGTCTGTGATATCAACCAATCATCTTTGGAATGGGCCAAGGAAAATCTGCCTCCTGGGGTCAAGACTTTCCAAAATGCGGACAAATGTTTGGATGAGGTGGACCGGATGCCGTTTTGATAGCTAGTGAGACTGGGTTACATGCCAAGTTGGCCATTGACGCTATGAAGGCTGGGAAAGTGAGTACAATGCCTATCATGACATCTCTTCCACTGATTGTGCTTCCAAGCTTATATGATGCGCGTCCTCAGCATGTCCTCCTTGAGAAACCCATCTCGATAGATCTAGAGACTTCTCGACAAGTAGTTGAAGAGACTAAGAAGTATCCCGGTTTGAAAGTCATGGTTGGTTTTAGCAGGCGGTGTAAGTCTCCCACAATTTTTCCTTTCAGTTGCAGGACATAAATTGCCACCGCAATGTTGCCCCAATTCTCTTGGGTGAAACCCCCTTACTAATATACATTCTTGATAGTCGACGAGTCATATCGAGAGGTGAAAAAGATGATAAATGCAGGCACATTGGGTACACCCCATCTGATTAAATCTGCTACGAATGATCAACACGATTCATCTGGTCAGTATATCCTTTGGGTTTTTGATCATGGCTATCTTTGACTTTGCACATGTTTCGTAGTGAACAACGCTGATCTGTCAAACGTAATACAGGTTTCTTCGTCAAATACGCAGCTGCTTCAGGAGGGATATTCATAGATTGCGGTATTCATGATATTGATTTAGCAAGATGGTTCCTCCTTCCTTCTTCACCTGACATCAAACAAGTTAAGCGTGTCTTTGCTTTAGGACATAATATCCAACATCCTGAGTTGGCCAAATACAATGATGTGGACAATGGAGTCGGAGTAGTAGAGTTTGAAAATGGTGGGATTTTAGTGATTCACTGCAGTAGAACCATGAAGCATGGTCATGATTGCTTCACTGAGGTATTCGGTACTGAGGGGAAAGTAATTGTGAATGGAGTGAGTCGATCTATACCATATACTGTACTGTCCCGGGCGTTTCGAGCTGAATCAGCGAAAATTGTTCCTCTAGAATCCGCAGCTGAACAGAGTAGAAATTAGAGATCAATACGGTGTGAGGACTGAGTCGACGTGGGTCTTTGTGTTTCTTCTTCCAGCTTCCGAATACCCTGCGCTTCAGCTTCTTTCGAAATGATTGAACCTGATGAGCGTTCTCTTGCTATGATAGTCCAACTTACTACGAAAGATTTCGAGAAGCTTTCGTCAACGAAGTGAACGAATTCACAGATATAGTTTTGGACAACAAGCGTGAGTTTGATCCTCGTACTGTCACTTGATTTGTGCTTACGACCTGCGCAAATTGTTTGCGATCTCTTAGCCCTACCCGTCTTTTGTGTCGATGCTCTCGAAGCTGCCAAGATAGCTGCTGCTCTTGCCCATTCTTTCAAAACAAACAACCCAGTATACTTCGATGAAAAGGGAGAACCACTCCTTCTTTAGGTCAAACAGGAAGCGTAGAATATGTAGATCACAGTGATTAAGCCGTATGGCAGTAAGGAAACTTGGTGAGCGAAGGACTATCACCTTTTAACAAATTGTATATAGCATGATCTGTTCGAAGAGATGCATCATTGAGACAGCGCAAGGGAGCAAGACATTTTTTAATTCAGATGGAGCAAAATGTGCATATTTCATCATGAGTTAGAATATTGCTGTGTAAAAGATCTAAAAGCTACATGACATGTCTATCAATATGATCCGTCCTAGATATAAGTGAAAGGAAAAGCAGATAAAGCGAAATCCAGTTGATGTATCTCTGTTTCCTGATTTATTGGGCCTTGATCCAACCTTTTCTTCTAGGTAATAACCAACCCGGATGAGCTACCGCAAATGCTGCTAAACAAAGAACCATAGGTAGTCCATCTAAATAAATGAAATACACTTCGTGCGTTATCAGGTATCCTGACCAACCTTGTGCTAATTCTATTGACCTATAAATACCCCTAACGAAAATCATAGCAGAAGCGAAAGCTACACCTGCTAACAATTTTTCTCCATTCTTGATCTCGCTTGTCCTGTTCATTCCTCGCCCACTTTCGTCTTCTAGTGGTGATGTGGCCGCTATTCCTTCAGGTGGTGGTGTTGTATCACTATCACGTTTTATTTCTGCTGCGATAGCTGAATTGGAATGTTTGTTTTTCAAATGATTATATGGTTTTCTAAAAATGACTCTGAGTATGAAATCACTCGCTAAGATCACAAAGATAGTCATTGTACCTAATTGAAATAGGATACCAGCAAGCACTATAGATTGTAGATCATTCCATCAGCCTCGATTTTTTCATTGCATTATGGATGTTACATCGTAAGTATCACAGTTGTCAAAGCGAAACCATTGGTATCACTCACTGATTTTAGTAGCAGTATGTGTATTCGTCCCTTGTTGAGCAGCTACAGCAGCCTTTCCACCTCCAATGGCTTGAATCACCAATGATATTACATCAGCAGTAATGAAGACTGCTAAATACATATTGGGTTTGAGGAGAGAGTACGCTGGACCAAGTTGAGTGATACAGTAACCTAAGACCGTATATGCCCAAGCAGAGTAGAAGGCAGGTCCTATGATAAGCCTGAGAGGAACACCCTTGTCAGCGTCCTTTCCTGGCGTATTGAAATGAAAAGTAGTGAGACTTTCCAGACGATTGGTATAGGGTATATGACAAGATCGATCGAGATTGATGAGGCACTCACGAAGCGATCTGCATCAAGAAAGGCGTAATATCGTACACATTGTACGCTGACCATAATCTACCAGCCCATCCTATGACTTCCACTATGAAGAAAGAGGAGGTAAGTTGGTACGACTCAAGACAATAAGGGCATCAGGCGTTTTATCATGCTTGCATCACTCACAGAATGTTCCCGGTATCAAAGTTGCGAATACCAACCAATACTTGTATCGTACTCCTAAGCCCACATGTAGTAGACCAAGAATCGCAAAGACTACTATATATGCTATACCAGCTGATATTTCAGGCGTATACCCGTAAGGTGAGAAAGTGGACAATCTGTGTGATTTCTGAGCGACTTTGTTGGCTATATCGTCGACTGAAGTCATCCTGAAGACGATCTGGTGGCTGACTAATCGATGCTCCGGATTGCAGTTTGAAGGGTGGCCAACACCAGTTGGGTACACAAAGGTACAGGCGGGCTTTATCTGAGTTTATCTGAGGGTTTTAGCTATGAATGAAGACAGGAATGAAATAGTCATTGTGAGAGGTTTGTTCTTATGAGTATTATGCTTGATCTCAGCCACAGGTCATCTCATTTGGTCACTGCCCGAATAGTAGTCATGTTCCCATATGGGATGTTTTATTCGGGGGCCGGAATCAACCACTAAGACAGCATCACGTGACATCACGACTTGATCATCACATATACTAGTAGTATAGGTCCCAGCTATATATTGATATTTAGAAGGAGAAGGATAATGATAACCTTTTGACCTGCCTTAGCTCGTCAAATCATGGTCTACTGGGTCTTCGGATATGGCTCACTGATCTTCAAGCCACCGTAGGTGTCATTCATTGTAAGAGCTGGTTCTTAATTTACTGATCATATATTTCGGTTCAGGCCGCACGCTGTCGAGCAAAGTGGGTAATAGATTCGCCAGGCCAATTCCAAAGAGCTTTAACAGCTAATGAAACTCCATTTGCAGAGTCCGGATATGTGAAAGGTGTAGTCAGACGCTTCGCGCAATCCTCAATAGATCACAGAGGTACACCAGAAGCTCCAGGTCGTGTAGTCACAGTGATAGACGCCAGAGAATGGCATCATCTAGAAGGCAAGGATATACCGGAAGGTACACTCTTACCGGAAGATTACGTTTGGGGCGTAGCATATAGAATAGATCCGGATCATGAAACCGAGGTAAAAGCGTATATGGGTAAGTTGTTCGAACATATCCGCGAGAGCAGTCAAATTCTGAGGCTGAATTCGACCCATTGCGTAGAACACCGAGAAAAGGTGATTCTTACTTCATCCGGCGCATGACATCGATAGCTGATAAGATAGCTAGAACGGATATACGTGCCATTTCGTTCCAGTATATTCTACCGATACGAACAGCGCAGAAGAGATCAGAGTAGTTGACAGCGTGAGTGACTTCCATACCTTTACTCCTTGCTATTCGTAAGCTTTTGACTAATAGATATTGCAGGCGGAGATATGGATAGGTAAATTGGATAATCCGGCATTCAGTGAGGAATGTTTTCGACATCTTTCTTGTCCAACCCAGCTGAAGAAGTACAACAGTCGGTTATGAGCCTAAAATTGATTTAGCCAAGATCATTTCGGAGAGAAGCGGTCCATCGGGATTGAACAAGGTCAGTGACGACGATTCATCAACTATATTGTGAAACACTTGTTCTGATACGTATTTGAAGGATTATCTGTATAAACTAGCAGAATCAGTCAGACAGTTGTATCCCCATGTACGAGACGATTACCTGTTTCAGCTCGAGGTAAGAAATACTACTAGTGCGAGATAGACGCAAGTGCTGATTACTTATTGCCTCTACCAACCTAGGCTGCAGTGAAGGCCCTTGAGCCAAGAATATAGCTACAGATTCCCCCAGGCTTGAAATGATCCAGCACTTTAGTCCTAATTCATCATATATGCATTTGCATCCCGTAATAAGCTTTAAGACGCTTGAAAATCGCAGAAAAAAGATAAATAACGAAAATACAATACAGCATTTCTGTTCCCGAGACATAACAAACCTCCGGCATCTGGAAAGAACCCCATAGAAGCTAAATGATATAGCTTTGCTCCATTATCGACTAAACAACAATCTCACTTATACAGATTATAAGATATAGTGGAAATCGGGATTTTGGAAATCCGTTAAATCGTCATAAGCGTGAGCATTCACATCATCGCCTTCACCTGCAGCTGCAAGTTCTCGCCTGTATGCCTATATAACCATTTAACATCAGCGAATTTGTTTCCACGTCTTCACAGATACAGCATAAAGGTGGATCGGAAATTTAACCGGATGAAATACTCACAGCAGCTTGTTCAAGTGTCATGATTGACATATCTCTAATATTGCTCATTCTTCCCATTCGCTCCCTCTTCTTAGCTTGTCTTCGATTAAGGTATTTAAGATATAGCGCCATAGTACAGATCAAAACGAATAACAGAGACCAGCAAGCCATGTCTGTATATAAACCTGTTTTGTAAACGGGTGCCTCGTCATCAAGATCTATTAGAAAGTCAAGCAAAAGTCAAAATCACACTCAAGGCGGTATGCTTAATCTGAAAGTGGAACAGACTTACAAACTTGAGGTCCGGCAACATTACCCGCACATTGCATGATAAATAGGATAGCTCCTACTGTTCTTTGTTTCGTCGTTCCTGCTGCGTTCATGTTTGCCCAAGAATAGACGAGGGGTTCTGGAAACGTCGATAGATTCATGTCAGTCGCTTATTCTCGCCTTGAGATCCCGTGGAGGGGCAACTTACGCAAAGGAGTGTAAAGCATGATCACGTAGTATGCACCCAAGAGAGCATGGGGTTTGTTTCTCGGTACGTATAGTAGAGCTGCAGCTCCTGCAATGGGGAACAGAGTAAAGAATCTATAGCAATTATACATATCAGCTAGGGCGTCATCGGAAAGAACAGTCAGAAGTGAGGTGACTTACGCGACGATAGGGAATCTCAGATTAATCTTGTTCATAACCCAAGTGCCGACAAGCAAGAATGTTATAGTTAACACATATGGTGGCATTTGAAACAAGATTGTGTCGAAAGAGTTGAATCCAAAACCTTTAGTAATTAGAGTACCGAAAGTTCCGATACCTGAACTTGGGATTGCCATACAACTAAGCATCAACCCCCAAATCCATGTTTTAGGATCGAGTACGGCTTCTTTCACTTGATCCCATTTCCATGATCTGAGGATACACGCGGTGAGCCCAAGTTTAAAAAGTTGGTACAGAATTGTTCGATGACTTACGATGTCCTTGTTCCGGTATTGTTATCCCTCAATCTCTCCACGGCAATGACTTTTTCTTGTGGTGTTAAGAATTTTGCAGAAGGTATATCATTTGGCATCATCCAGAAAATCAAAGGGCAAAATGCCAACGTAATACAACCCAAGAACAAGAAGATGCCTTGCCACGGTTTGATACCTGACTTGACGTGGGCGATACCATAACTCAAGATTGGTCCGATAAATCCAGCAACGGAACTTGACATCAGCCAGGCTATGTGAGGGGTAACAATCAGTAAGATGTAGAGTTTATTTTTGGTTCTGATAAGGGAGACTTACCAGTGTTTCTGTATGTCTGTTCACGTCTTCTCCAAAACATTTGGGTCATAGCGATAAAAGAAGGACTGATTGTAGCTTCGAATCCACCCATAAGAGCTCTTGTGGCCAGTAATCCGCCGAAGTTGTGTGTAGCTGCCATACAGCATACACAAATTCCCCAGCAAAAAACGTTGCCGACCACCCACCAAGACATGGGGAATCTGACTAAAGCGTAAGCTGATAAAGGTTGAACGACCAGTTGTACCAAGTAGACGATCGATCCTAGCCATGAGTATTGTTTACCGACCAAATGAGCTTCCGCCTTGAGGTTAAATACTGCAGCGTATGATAGAGCGTTCTTGTCAAGATGAACCAATGTGTACACGATGAACATTGGGACTGGTACAAGAGATCGTTAGTAATGGTTCAAGTATCAAGGAGATTGATGACACTCACGACAAACCCAGATATCTAGCTTTCGAAGTACTCGTCTGTCGTCCTCGATAGTATATTCAACTGGACCAACCTCTCTGAGGAGATTGGCAGCGTCATCCTGAGCATGGCTGATATACTTAGCATCTACTGCGCCAATACCTCCTTGAGAATGGTCGATGGCCTCGACATGGTTAATTTCGAGATCCTTATCGTCTTGATGTATGTTATTTGGAGTTTGTTGCGACATCGTGACTAACTATACCCGATGATGCTTGATATGTTGAATTCGAAATGAATTTGATGGATATTTCGTTCCCCATGGGATCCCCTTAAGTACCTTTTCATCAAACATGGGACTCCTTCGAACAACGGTCTAATCAGGTGGATAAGGAAAATGGGTCTTCTTCATGTAAATTCAGATCCAGATATCACTCTTAGTTGTCTTGGCGGCTATGTACTGGCTCATGCCAAGAAGTCCGAAAGACTCATCATGAAGTTAAAGATAGAACATCTCCATACTTCTTCTCCAAGACTTAGGGTGAAGATGTAAGCCAAAATAGGACAATAGTCCCACTTGAAGTTAAAAATAACTCGGAAAGCATTTCGGGATTGACCGAAATGGGTATCCTCTTGCTTGGCATAAGTGGGTCTCCGTGTTACTGTCTTGTTGGGTTATTGCGCCTTGATTACTGAAAAATACGTAAATACCTAACTAACCGGTCCCGAACGGCCCGGTGAGTCAACTGATTTCATTTGGCCTAAACATATCTTGGGCAGGTGCCAAGTTGATGGGTCATATGGTCCGGGATTCGCATATCTGACGCAAAATATAGCAACGGGACATGACAAGAATAAACAGGGGTATCCATATAGGTTGATTCAGGTTCATTTGGATAGTACCGATAACGGATGGTAAAGGTCGTGTATTGAAAACAAGTTGATGATATATAATCAATGCTGATGCTACTATCAGCCTTGTCCCGTTGAACCGTGATAAGACTTCACCCTATATCTTTTACATACCTTCCTCCAGGTCTACAAATCATCAGCCTCCTGCTGTTCCACTGCGTTATACGGATCAATATGGCAATCAGTACTTTACCTGAGTATGCAACACCAATGTTCGATTATCGTACATACGATGTAAAAGCGGAAAATATAGATGAGCTCGTTGCGAGGATTACCAAGGCCTTAGTCGAACTGGAGGATAAAGCGGGGATACATAAGTACACTAGTAAGTGATATCTCAGTGATCCACAAACTCTTTCGGCTGACCATTACAACTCACAGTTGCCGATGGAAGGGTAATAGATAGTACAAGGTGAGTTTGAGTATCCGCCTATAGGTTGTGCAATGCTAAGGTCAAAGAACCAGCTGGAACTTCTGGGAATGGCAACAGGCTATTGGGCTGTACGGTCTCTTCAACGTGAGTAATTTGCCTGTATCTCTAGGTGTCGATCTTTATGTCCGGTGCACAAAATATCGATTAACAAGATGAATATAGTACTATAACCTGAAATCGACGGAAGATCCATCATCGCCCGAAGCAGCTCGAACTTTGAAAATTATAAAAGAGTGGTATACCGCTCGAGCAGCTGAAGGAGGTACAACTAAGAATATCAATAGTATGGCTGTCTTACTCACTCTCGCATCGCTTATGGAAGTTGAATACAATCGAGGAGGTATTTTCACAACGGAAGAGAAGAAGCTTTATGAAGCATGGATAGATGAATGGGCAGAATGGGCCTATCACGATTGTCCTCGTAAGTCTAAGTGGTTTGAATTGACTCGCCGGCTGATGGACAAATTGACAATTCTGCACGTATAAGGAGCCGAACAAGGTATATACCAGCATAGTGAGTGACATCCTAGTTGAAATGACATGCAGTATGATGTTGACAATTATTTACATAGTCACTTTCCGATTAGAGAACAAAAATCAAGTCTGGGACGATACTTTGATGATGACTGGTAAGTGAAGAATCGTTCGGACAACTGACTTGGAGTGGAATAAACCTCGTCTTTCGGTACTTACAGTCTTACCGCTTGCGAAAATCGGGAAGTTACTGGATAGACCTCATTATATAGAAGAAGGTGAGCTAGAAAGAATCTTCAGCGGGCGACCACTCACTAACAATTGACCTGGCACATCTAGCCAAATACCAATTCGTACAACACGCACAATATCTCATGGATCCCATCAATGGTTTATGGAATCATGGATACGAGTTTGACGGCGAAGGTCGTGGACATGATTGGGGACATATTGCATGGGCTCGAGGGAATTGTTGGGTAAGATGAGACTGGTATAAAGCTCGGATCCGGGCATCTGAAGAGCTGACAGATTTTTCGATAGATTACGATAGCTATCCCAATATTCTTGGACTTGATACAACTTCCAAAAACAGATGCTGTTTATCGGACACTAGTCTCCGTATTACATAGACAAGTAGACACTTTGGTCAAATTGCAAGACCAGGAGACCGGTCTATGGAGGACTCTCTTACTCGACGAGACAAGCTATGTAGAGGCGAGTGCCAGTGCTGGGTTTGTAGCTGGTATGTTTATCGGTATAAGAACCGTAAGTGTTTTCTCATTCCCACGGGATCTTGTTTTTACACGCTGATGCTTAGGTGATTTGTGCAGGGCATATTGGAGGAGAACAAATACATCAAGACGGCCATGACAGGGCTGAGAGCTTGTATAGCGCAAGTGAAACCCAATGGTGAGGTACAAAATGTATCGAAGGGCACACCTGTGAGCACCGATCCGAATTTTTACAAGGATATGCCCAAAATCACTGTCGGTTTTGGTCAATCTCTACCTATAATGGCACTTGGCGAATGGTTGCGGTATGAGAAAGCAAAGTCGCGGAAATAGATTTTGTCTTGAATATTCTGTGTGATATGTATGTACGTCATAGTTATATATTGTCTTCATCCATTTTGTCAGTTGCGCAAGTCCATACGGCAAGAGCAACTATGATGCATAGTCTAATGATTTATCCGGGATCTCGGAGCGAAGATGAAGGCCGAGATGACGGAACGATCGAATAACGCCCTTGATCTCATCCCGTTATCATGTTCCTTTTTAGCTATGTACCGCATGCTTTCTCCCTTGACTCATTTGCGCTATCTCGATCGTATTTACGATAACCAAGGATATTATTAGGCCGTCACCCCGTCGGTGACACAGTATCTACAAACGTGGTCCATTGACTCAATGCGTATTTTTAGCACCACGCCTAAGGGAGTGAGATAGCAAAGCAAATCAGTTCCGAACACAGCATCTTTAATTGTATGTATATATAGCAGGACCAACGTGAATGTCCTTCTCATTTACACTCACCGTTTCGTTCGATATCATCATTTACAGATCAACTCGTACATCTACATGATGCCCCAACATCCTTTTGGTACCCCACCATCTTTTGGAGATGCAAACTTTGCTCAGTTCTTTGGTGTTCCCGCTGCACCAGAGCAGGATCCATCCATGCTCAACTACAGAGGACATACCTTGCATCATACGTTTGATTTGAGAAGTAGAATGGCTATCTCAAGAGAGAAGCCTATGATCGGTACTTTCTATGCTGCGTTCCCTCATCCTACTGTAGCTAGAATGATCGGGCAAGCTGGTTATGATTATGTCCTGTTAGATTGGGAACATACGCCTTACAGTGAGCTAGCCACATGTTTGACCCTCCCAGAATCGCTGGGACTTGGCTAACCGAATCTGCAGCTCCTGAAAGCATTGTTGAGCTTATCAAAATCATCCAATACGCTGGAGAAGGAAAGACTGCTGTTATAGTAAGGTGAGTAGCTGATACCAAGGAGGTCTATCGAGAAGGCTGCGGCTAAGACACCATCTTCAATTTTCTTTAGAGTGCCAGCTCTTGAGCATCAATATGCGGCATGGGTTTTGGTGAGTAAAAATGTGAAATATCAAGCTGATAGAGTAGGATGCTGGAGCTTCTGGGGTTATTTTCCCCCATGTAAGTCGTTTGCTTTGCAGGAGCGGTCAACCGATCTGATTCCCAATCTTAGATCTCTACCGTTGAACAAGCCAAAAAAGCTATCTCTGCTTGCCGATTTCCACCCGTGAGTCACATCAAGACTTTGATTACTGTCACGATGACCTCATGAGACATATAGGTTGGTAACCGTTCGGGTCCCCCCAATGCAATGCAATTCGGCTACAACGACGGAGCACCAAACGGAGGGGGAGTCTTCGAGATCTGGGGGAAAGCAGCTGTCATCCTGCAGATCGAAGATGAGGAAGGCGCAAATAACGCAGACGCTCTAGGAGCCCTGGAAGAAGGTGAATATTGCTCACATAACATTGTTCCGATACTGATGATTAACACTTTTTGTAGTCGACGGACTGATGCTAGGTCCTGGTGACTTAGCTTTTTCACTGGGGTTGACCTTTGCGGATATTGGTAAAGACGAGAGATGGCTTTCGTCAGTGTATACACAATTATCATCGAATCATCCAACTGTGTTTGGCTGACTATTCTTTTTGCTTCTGGTCTGACAGATGCGTACAAAAAGTCTTCACCGCCGCGAAAGATCATAAAAAGGCATCTCTTATGCCTGGTATGAATTCACAGCAAGCATCTGCCCACTTGCAAAGCGGGGTCACCATGCTTTGCGTGTCGAATGACTCCATGATCATGGCTCAAGGTCTGCGACAAGAACTCGTGTCGGCACACGAACAACTTCAAGCTTGGAAATCGACTAAAGCCTAGGAGAAGCCGTCAAATTGAAGGGTGCAACAAAGCCTTTGACTGTAACTGCATACGATATGGATGGACTGACATGCATTTGTGCTATTTTGATTTTTTTCGCCTGTGCACTGCTCTGACCTGCACTTCTGTTCTTGGGATTTTTGAGTCTCCCTCTTGTAGGAAGGTAAAATTTTCATTTCATGAAGATGATTAGCAAACGAGGCTGTGAAGAAGCCATGCGTCAACGGGTTGGATTTGTCGTATCGAAGAGGGGAGTGCCATAAATAAGGTCATCGCCATCATACTGAGGGTAAGTCTACTGAGATCATTTTAACTGATGGGCCATTGAGCCGATCTATAACCGGAACGGCGGTGCCAATAAAGTAAGATAAAAGCCAGAACTATCAAGGATATCACACAGGACAGTAAGCTCAGCAAGCAAACCATCATCCCCTAAGCATGAGCGCCCTTGTCATCTTATCTGAAAATTCTTCCCTTCCTGGACAGGTATCAATACGTCACAGAGGGAAGGAATTATTATGCAGGGACACTGTCTAGCATCCGAGATGACATCGCGATGCTTATCAAGGTTATGGTGGCTTTCAAAGTCCACGGCGTGCCAAGTTGTGCCATAAGACTGATGTGGATTGTGACAACATGCATATTGCTCTGTGAGCTCATCTATGATATTAAAGAATAACTGATATCTACATGAATATCAACGTCTCTGCTACAATATGGTAGGGCTAGGCATGATCACCGGTCATAACTTAGCTCGACGCGCTCGTCCAGTCTCGGCAGTTTGCTTCTGCGATATCCTGAGCTCTTCAAGTGATGAAGTTGTAGCATCGACACTGCCGTCGTGATTCCAACCTGGAAGGTCAGCTAAGTCTCGAGCAGGGGCCGCTCTCCTGGACTTCAAGGCATCTCCTGATCCAGGTCTCCACTTCCACGAATCTTTCAGTTCATCAGCTAACCGCCCTTCTAACAGCTCGACTATGTGCTTTCCGATATTAGGGAGTAACTTGAAGGAATGACTATACACAATGCAGAGGCTTAGCTGAGTTCTATAAAGGCCCCGAAGCGGGTGCAGAAGCTGGTGATTGTCTTCACTCACCCACTATCTCCAGAAGCAATGATAAAGTTCTTCCACTTAGGGTGTTCGGTGATCAACAAGTTCGCGTCCGCCGTGTCTGTACACCAACACAATGCTTGGTTGAACCTCTTCTTGTTTTTGAACTTGGGCAAGAATGCATCGATAGCCCTACCAATACTGGCATCTGATTCAAGCGGGATAGTATCTGTTGGATGTTTGGCATGAGATCGAGGAACTGATATCTTCTTTGGGCTGGAGGCCCCATATGGTTTGTGTTGCTTGAATCGTGTGAATCCGGGGAACTCATCACACACTTTGATGATGCCGAACCTAATGTATATCTGTTTAGAAGGTTCATCGGGAAGAGAGATATGGAACGGAAACGAGCTTACTCATTAGGTTCGAAGAAGAAACCAAGATCGCCGTTGTAGACCACGGGAATATTTTTATACTGAGCAGCTTCCTCAGGAGTCAGTTGGATGTGAGCATATACCCAAGCCTGAGTAATTTAGGTCATCAGTTGAGTTAAAATCGCTCCTCATGGGCGAAGCGCTCAGCTCACCTTGGACACGCATTGCTCTTCAAGATCAACCAGCACAGAAGTCCAAGCTCCAGCAGCGAGTACAACCTTGTCGGCGTAATATTTGGTACCATCAACAGTCTCTACACCAATACATGAGGTGCCATCTGCGGCGAAAAGAGGTGCCTTAAATGAGCCGCCGCTGCCATAGAAATGTCAGCGCGAGATACAGAGGGTGGGAAGCAGGAGAGTTGTGAGGTATCTGAGCTGGTCGGTGGGCGGGCGGATGGGTGGAACTGATGGGAAGACAAAAAGTATGATCACTCACCCGCCGAAACCGAAACGCACACCAGATGTCCTCAACACTTCACCGATACTATTGATGGCTTTCGCAGCGGCTAACCAACCTCCATCTGCATTCCAGATGGCCTTCCAGCCCTACAGGACGAAGTTTATTAGCGGCCTACACAGTGGATCGCCTTGTAAGCATAATCACTCACCTTGATCTGTTCCCGATCTAGCTGTGGTGCCTTTGCTAAGATCTCATCTTCGGTATCCAACCACTCTGTACACTTTTCCAAACCTACACCAGCCTCTATGCTCTGCTTGTAAGCTTTCTTGAGGTATTCGATCTCCTCAGGTGAAGACCCGGTGTCGAGCTATTAGATCAATGAGAGTCAGCAGTTTTCGTACAGATTGCTCTATATTCCATGAGGACGAACCCTTCCGGTGTTGTGAAAATAAGGCTTGAAGACCGGATCGTTGTTCCACATATCTCGAGCTTCCAGACTTAATTGGATATCTACGTGATTCCTGATGCGGATACCCATAATCTTGTTGAGATCATTTCCCGCCGACTGGGCTGAAGGAATCTCATAAGTATCGAGAACGGTGATATTGGAAGGGGTGTATCCATTCCTCAAGAGGTGAAGGGCGGTGGAAGACCCCATAGTCCCTCCACCACCGACCACGATAACTCTAGTCTCGGCTCTTGACGTTGACATCGTAAGGTCAGACTTGATCTAGGATGATGTGGCAAGGTGTGGCAGCTGTTGCTTCTGCATGCAGTGCGTGAAGATATCGAAGAAAAGACATAATGTCAGGTTTATATCGATTTGAGGCCCATGTAAGAATCTCGGAAACGTGAGTCCTTTGGCAGTCGCCATCTAATTGATTATCTGAACAAGAATCCGTGTTATCGGTCTTGGCTCATTTGCCGACTCAACCCGCAAATAGACATACATTCCCATACAATACCCACGTGAGGTCACCTACCTGGTTCATAATTGCATGGATCATCCACGAGAAAGAAAGGCTTATAAACTCAAGAAACGCGAGCCTATATCGTGTTCCGCTTGACATCTGACCATGGTCACGAATTAATTAGGCGAGATTTTCGAATGTTCCCGGACCGGAATTTGCACGGTAACCCTTATACACCCTGTGAGACTCAAATAGAGTTCCCGATATCGCGGTGATTTGGACATGACATATCCGCTCATTCGGGCCTTCAAATTGCAACTAAATCGATGACTTCCTTAGCCCTGATGCCTGTTTGTCCCTTATCGTCTGATATCCCCCGCCCGTTTTGTCGGATGGGGACTCCAAGTGACCGCAACATCTGATAGCAGGATCTGGCGGCAAGACAGGGATGACCTCCCGGAAAATCCGAAAAACTCGAGATAGCGGATAAGGCTAGGCTCACTATATAAGAAAGCATTCTTGGTCGTTTTTCCTTCCTGTTCTCTCCTCAAGCTCGACTCTATCACTTCGTTCGCCATATTTTTTGTCTATTACTCCATAGTAGATAAGACATATAATAGTCATTATGGCCGAACTCGATGCTGGACCTCCCAATACCAGACCAGCTGGTAACGACGATGCCTTGCGGATCAAGACCGCTGGCGGTCCAGCTCACACCAATGAAGATGGTACAGTCGACATGGTAGCCTATCAAAATGAAGTACCTTTATGGAAGCGAATCCACCAACATAGTTTAACTCAAATGCTTCTTATGAGTGTGCAAGCTTTCTGTGGACCTGCTATGGCTGATGCAATCGCCGGTTTGGGTGGTGGTGGTCTTGCAACTCCCCAAACCTCAAATATCGCGTGGGTACCTCTCACAGCAAGCCGCTGGGTGATACTATCTACTGATTCTTTCCATTTTTATCTCAGAACATCCATCAATTATGCTTGTTTGGCCATCAGTTAGTCTTTTTATTTGACGATGGACAATCTCGCGCTGACTACTGTGATCTATTTTCTTTTTACAGCTTGTTTATTTGGAGGACCACTTGTGAACAGATTAGGTACGAAATGGGCTTTGGTGATTGGTGCTATGTCTTTCCCTATCAGAGGTGCTTCTTACTACTGTAATAGTAAATTTGGTGTACAATGGGTAAGCGTGGATACTCCGAACTGTATAGTCCAACAAGTCATGCTGAGAGAGTTTCCTTTCTCCACACTTTAGTTTCTGATCTTTGGTGCTTTCTTCACCGGTACTGGAAGTGGTTGTTGGTATGTCGCCGAGTCAGGGACGATCATGTCAATCGCTCCTAGTGGAGCTCGAGGAAAGTACTTGGCTCTCTGGATCGTTTCTCGTAACCTCGGTCAACTCATCGGTGGAGCAATTAATCTTTCTAAGAATCACACTGCTGGTGTGACGGGTGGTGTCACTCCTGATACCTACATTGCCTTCTTGATTATTGAAAGTCTTGCGTAAGTCTGCAACAGCTATAAACTCATACCATATGATCGCTAATATACATACTCTTTAGATTTCCCTTCGCATGGCTTATTACTCCTCTGCATAACGTTGTTCGATCAGACGGTACCAGAGTCCGAGTTTCCGAGAAGATTGGAACAAAGGCTGAATTCAGATTGATCAAGACGACCATGACTTCCAAGCTCATCCTACTTTCCGCTCTTTGGGCTATTTGGTCCTTCTTCTACGGGTAAGTTTTCCTCACCTCCAATCGCTCATTCTTTCATAGCTGACAACGAGTCTGACACAGAGGTACTTGGTCTACATACCTCGGTACCTATTTCTCTACTCGAGCTCGAGCCCTGTCGTCTCTTGTCTCTCCATTCTTCTGCATGTAAGCTGTACCCTTCTCAAGGCATCATCAGAGTTCTTTGATTAACCCATTTGTGCTTACGCAGTATCGGATGTTTCGGACTCGGATTCATTCTGGATCTAAAGGGACTCAGCCAAAGACGGCGGGCTCAACTCGGTCTTTTCACCGTGATCATCCTCAATACGGCTGTGTACATTTGGACTATCGTCATGCAGACCAAATTCAACAAACATAGCCCCGGAAAGATCGATTGGGTCGACAAGCTTTATCCTTCTGCTTTCTTGCCCTACTTCTTCGTTCAAACTACCGGACCTCTCTCCCAGTCATACATGTACTGGCTTCTTTCGTCGTTCGCCACTGACGCTCAAGCCAATGTACGAAATGGTGCCGCTTTCAGGTGTCTCGAAGCAGTCGGTCAAGCTATCTCATACGGTATGAATACCCAAATAAAGACTTCCCCTCTCATTGGATTCTGCGTCACCTTTGGGCTTATGGCTGCTGCTGCGGGTCCAATGTTTTTATTGGTGAATTCTACTCCTAATGAGATTCCTGCCGATGTTCTTGACGCCGAAGAACATGCTCAAGAGCTCGATCACAGCAAGAAAGATGTCGAAGAAAAGGATGATTACGCTGTTATCAGAGTGTAATAATTGACCGGCAAACGGTTCTCGTAACGCATCGTTATATCTAGCTCACAGGCTGAAGGGCGAGAGGGAACGGAGCGAAGCTGGATATTCGGTTTTAGTTGTTCTAATTGATTCTTCTTATAGTTGGTCTGTTGTCTTGATGTGATGTGAGCGAATGCATGATAATCTCCTAATTCACTGTACCCGTGACCTTGCGGGTGGGTGCTGCCTGGAATCATTCACATCTATTTGAAATCTTCGGGGAAACCTGCAGATGTCTTGAATGACAACTCACACAATCTCGGGTATTCTCATGGTATTTCAAGAACGCAAAAGGCATTGCATGCAACGCCGGATACTACTACTGAGCCAGGATGCCAGAGCACTAGCACTGAATGGGCTCGATCTCCTTTCAAGAAGATCATTTTACCTCTGTTTATCCATTATGTATCCTCCAGGTCGACACCATTCGGAATATAAGATCCCAATCCGGAAACCGAGATATCAAGTTAGAAGATCGGAGTTCGAGTCCGGTTCCTCCATGTGCGTCCAGAACTCGGAAAGCATGAATTTGCCCTTGTCCTGCGACCAAAATGCATTTTGCTTCAGGAAGCCTGAAGCGGCATCCTGAGGTATATATTCCAAACTCAGCTTGAAAGCACAAATCAGTTTTGCGTCCCTTTCTGGCAGCCTCATTTGCCGCTTTGATGTCGTGAATATGCCAACGAGCATGTCATGCCCATACGCGCCAGAGAATGATATTCCAAGAGCCGTAAAGATTGTACCTTATATGCATATCGAGATAGATATTAATGAATTATGAAGCACCCCAAGGTTTTATCCGTATTCTCCAAATCGATCTAAGCCTTAAATTCTTCTTCGAAAACAGCGGCTTTCTTGTCTTCAAGTTCAGCGTGAGCGACTTTTTGCGCCTCTTCATGCATCCTCTTTTCAGCTTCCATGTTGGCTTCCTTGACATGGTCTGGATCATATACAACAGCAGCCTCTTCGGTGGTGAGACCTTTAGTCTCTCTGATCATGAACCAAAAAAGTCCAATGTAAATAGCATCAACAGCTACGTAGACGGCATAGTATCTCCAGCTGATAGCATTGAGAGCTACTGGGTTGGCGAATTGATTGAATGACTGAGCGCAGTTTTGAGCAAGCAAAAGCAAAGCAGCAGCTTTAGCTCGAAGGGCGAGAGGACAGATTTCGGGAACATAAAGCATAGGAAGAGGTGTTAGAGCCAAGGAATAGAACCCCATGAAAATGAAGATAAATGGGATCATAGCTACACCAGTAGATTCGTGATGATTTGTATTGTATCCTCCGGCAAGACCGAGGATCATAACGAATGAACAGAACATTCCGATGATTGATGTGAGGAATAAAGGCCTTCTTCCGAATCTTTCTACAAGACTTGCACCAGACATGGAGATGAACCAATTCCAGATAGCCAATCCACCATTCACACCAGTTGTTTGAGCAGGTCGAGTGACGCCGACAGTTTTGAGTACAGGGACCAAATAATATTGAACGACACCATTTCCGACCCATTGTGTAGCGGTACCGAGGATAATAATGACGAAAAATCTTCGAAGGTTACCCTTGGTTTGGAACCATGCAAGCCAAGAAGCGGATTCTGCGGCCTTCTCAAGTTCGACAGACGCTCTGATTTCTCTCATTTCAAGCAGAACAAGTTCGTCGTCCATTTTTCCGTTAGCACTATTGAGTCATTGTTTTGTCAGGATATGCCGAAGGACGATTGAGAGAAATGGCAAACTTACTGGTAAGTAGCCAAAATCTGGTGTGCTTCATCAGCTCTGCCCTTTTTGACCAACCATCGGGGAGATTGCGGGATGAACCAGGCTCCGAGACCGAGTAAAAGAGGTCCGAAACCTTGAATAAGATTAGGTACACGCCATGACCATGAGCTACTGCCAGGATAGTAGACCATGGCGAAAGTGAGCCAAGCGGCGAAGATGGATCCGATCTATTAATCGTAGAGAATTAGCTGTTCGCTCTCACCTAAAGACCTGACCGACTCACGTAGTAAGTGGTGTTGAGGAAACCACCTGCGTAGTGTCGGATTCGGGGATGAGCAAGCTCAGGGACAAGAGCAGCTGCAGTGACCTCTATAAGACTGTTAGCTGTTGCACAAACTTTGGCTTGCAAGAAGCGGCTCACGAGCAGCAGCGGTACCGACACCTAAAAGCACTCGCGAACCAACAAGTTGAGCGACAGAGTGACAGAAACCTCCCAAAAGAGCACCAGCCAACATGAAAAGAGCACCCATGTACTGTGCCCTATCATCAGCTTGGCAATACGAAGAGTGGTAGTGACAGACGAAGTGGGCTTACAAGACCAATTTTTCGACCATATCGATCGACCATCCACGCGATGACGAATGTGAGTGGGATTTTAGGACTGGAGAGGTGCACGAGTCAGATGCGATGTAGTTAATCATCGATTGTAGATCAAGTACTTACAGATAGTATGAAGCAGCAATCAGACCCAACTTGGTTCCGGTAGGTTTACCCTACACACAAGTGTGACAACGCTCAGCATGTCACAACTTTTGCCTGATAGTATGACTTACGAAATCGTGGTTCCATTCGGTAAGAGCTTGAAGACCGTTCAACAAGGACCCGTCGTAACCCAGGGAATATACAGCAGTATAAAGAGTGAAGATATGAACGAATCCTACAGCATTCTTATTAGCACTGGTCTTGATATCTAGCAAAGGGATTTACTGACCAATTCTCATACCAGGATCCTTCCACCATTTTGCATTGGTATTATTTGGCAAGTCTGAAAATTTGGTAGCCATCTTGTCTTTCGAGTTTCAAATTGAGCTAGAGTGAGAGAATGAATTTGAGTATACAATGGGGACACCGCGGGGATGATTGATTATTTCTTGGAGATACCTTCTTATAGCTTTTTATCTCCTTCTTCGAGTCCTCAGAAGCGGCGTATACGATAGATGGATCTAGCGAATCGTGTCGGTATGTTCTTGTCAAAAACGCAGGTCTCCGGGTTTCCGAAAAACAGATCGAAGCACATTGCTTCTTGATGATGGCTATGTCAGGTCCAAGAACAGAGGTTTCTTCAATGTTTTTAATACTTTTTTTGTTGTGATCAACGGCGAAACCTCGGACACGACAAAAGTTGGAGGTGAAAAGTCATGGGACGTACAGAAAGTTAAAGCGGTATTACCCATAATTGTGAAAATATAGGCGTTAAGGGTAAAGAGGTTTAACAGGGCCTCCATGTTCCCCAACTTGCCGCTTTGTATACTTGAATCCTACTCTTCCCGAACAGCTTTTCTTTCCATTTCCTCAGATTGCATACCTGTTTCGGAGTGAGGAATAGCGGCACACGACAAATTAGGCCTGAGCTGTTTGAAATAGGCTCGTCAAATCAGACCCGAAAGTAACCAGATTTGTGGGATGTTCCTCGACGATAACGTAAAGGCTAAACGGCTATATCGGACCGCTGCCAAGTAATCGCAGCTACTCATGCGATACATTCACCGAGGTTGCTCCGTGACAGATGACTTCCGACTTCGGATTTGTTTGTGTTCCCCTGTTCTCAAGCTAGGATGGTATTGTGAACAGGTATTGCCGAGGATTTTTCTGAAAGGAAGACCTCATTTCCAGATGATGTATCCGGTTCTTGTCGACACCCAGCTGCCCGTCAGACAGGTCCAACAGAATCATCCATAGCTTTTTCGACTTGTGAACGAAGTATAATTCGTATCCCATTCTAACAATATTGCTCAATTTACATCGTTGTGATCAAACCCGAGAGGTCGACACATAGACAGAATGACAAAAGCAGCTGTGATAAATCCTGAAGCCGTCTTGAAGGAGTTGTCGAGCGAGGAGAAGATCGCTTTATTAAGTGGAGATGATATGTGGCATACGGTACCTGTACCTAGGCTTGGTGTGCCGAGAGTGAGAGTGAGTATAGTTCTGTCACATCAAAGGGATGGCAAGGAAGGAGTTGACGATCTATGTAGTGTAGTGATGGTCCCGTAAGTGAGATCATTACTGCGAAGCCGGGTACTCCTAGCAACGAACGGACTAATGACCCAGCTTTCTTAGAATGGTGTTCGAGGTACAGCTTGTGAGTACATGGAACTCTGAAAGAATGAGTGCATGAGGAAAGCGCTGCGAAGGCTGACAAGCACTTATCCAGGGACGAACGGTGCACCTGCATCATGCTTTCCATCTGCTACTGGTCTGGGAGCATCTATGGATGTAGACCTTGCCAAACGTATCGGAGAAGCTCTAGGAGACGAATGCAGAGCAAGAGGTGTACATTGTCTACTTGGGCCTACTACCAATTGTCAAAGGCATCCTTGCGGTGGGAGAGGCTTTGAGAGTTTCAGTGAAGGTCAGTAACCTTCGAATTCTGCTTCTCGTTCAGGGACTGTTATCTGAGACTGTATCTCTCCCCCGTATCAGATCCTTATCTCTGCGGTCATGTCGCTTTAGCATGGATTGAAGGTGTGCAATCAAGAAAAGTCATGACCTGTAAGTACGCCTTCAGTTGGCTGATTGATCATGTGATATTGAATTGGTTGTATACAGCTCCAAAGCATTTCTTGGCTAATGAGCAAGAATATCTTCGAAGAAGCAACAATTCGGTTATTGACGAAAGGACAATGCATGAGATATACTTGGAGCCTTTCAGAATACAGGCAAAAGCAAGGCCATCTGTATTTGTGAGTTTGACCCCGGATCTCAATATGACGACATTCGGATCTTGTCATATATTCAAAAGGAAGACGAGAATCTTGCGAAGAACAACTGATTTGACCTATGTCGTCATAGATGTCAAGTTACAACAGAGTGAATGGATTACATGTAGCAGAACATCCTTACCTTCTTAGAAAAATCCTTCGAAAAGATTTCGAATTCAAAGGAATGATTATGTCGGATTGGAGTGGTACATATTCTTCATCTGAAGCAGTCAAGGCTTCTTTAGATCTAGAAATGCCAGGTCCAGCGTTAATGAGAGGGTCAAGTCTGGAAAGGGATATCATAGGTGGTAAATTGGTCCCTGCCGATATCGACGAATGCGTACTCAGAGTGAGTTCAACAAGATCTTCATCTCCAGTGGGAAGCAGTACCATTTCGACTTTTCTAGGCTAATTCACTGTTATATCACAATAGGTATTACATTATGTTAGAGAAGCTCAGCAATCAGGTATTGATTTTGAGAAAGAAGAAGATACGATCAATACTCCTGAGATACGAGCTCTTTTACGTGAAGCCGCTGATTCAGCTGTCGTTTTACTCAAGAACGATGAAGGGGTGTTACCTATTTCGATTGAGGATGGATCAAGCAAAAAGAAAACTATCGCAGTGATTGGACCAAATGCGAAAACTGCAGCTTATGCAGGAGGAGGAAGTGCAAACCTTGCTCCTACATATCTAGTTACTCCTCTTCAAGCTATAACAGAACACGCTGAATCTATCGGCGCCAAAGTTGAATATACAATAGGTTCAGATGCTTCAAGATGGACACCTTTGTTGACTCCTTTTATTCATCATCCTCAAAAAACACCATCAGATGGTCCAGGTGTACAATGTGATTTTTACGATCAAAACCCTTGGGAATCTCACTCTGAAAAAGAACTGAAACCTCTATTTTCAAAATTCAATAATTCTGCTTTTTCGTATTTTATCGATGGTATACCGAAAGAAATTCCAGTTAGAGGATACGTCTCTTTGAGAACAATCTTTGTACCAGATGAAAGTGGTATTTGGGAATTAGGCTTAGGTGTAGCTGGACAGGCAGATTTATACATCAATGGTCAAAAAATTATTGATAATTCGACAAATCAAAAAGAAGGTTTACTGTTCTTCAATACAGGTGCAGAAGAACGTACAGGTGAATATGAAGTTGAAGCTGGAAAATCATATGCTATTGAAGTGAGATTTTCTAATTTCAAACAACTTAATGCTATGTCCCCTTATACTGGTAGAAGAGGTGGAATAAGGATAGGAGGAAGAAAGAAAAGAGATGCTGAAGAAGAAATCCAAAAAGCTGTTAAGTTAGCCAAAGAATCAGATAGTCAGTATCCCTCTTAAATTTCACTCCGGTTTGAAGCTGACTTGACACCAATAATCAGTCGCTATTGTCTGTATTGGTACTAACTCAGAATATGAATCTGAAGCTTATGATAGGGAAGATATGAAATTACCACCTGGTACTGATGATTTAGTTGAGGCTTTATTGGCTGTTAGACCAGACTGTATAATTATAAATCAATCTGGTATGCCAGTAGAATTCCCATGGATTGAAAGAGCTTCTACAGTTGTTCAAGCTTTCTTCGGTGGTAATGAATGTGGAAGAGGTATATCAGATGTCTTATTTGGTAGAACAAATCCAAGTGGTAAATTACCTATATCATGGGCCGAAAAACTAGAAGATTATCCAAGCCATAAAGATTTTGGTCATCCTATCAATACTGTTTATTCAGAAGGTATAAATACTGGATATAGATATTTCGATAGATCAAATAATCCAAAATCTGCTTTCCCATTTGGACACGGCTTGAGTTATACTTCCTTCGAATTTAGGTGAGTAAACCATATGTAACTCTCGGATCAATTGAGTAGTCAATTGGCTAATTTTGGTTCAACTATTTGTAGTGGATTATCAATAAAGTCTGAGAAGTTTGGGGCAAAAGCTACCTTCACAATTACGAATATTGGTCAAGTAGCGGGATCGGAAGTTGCACAATTGTACATCCATGATTTAGCACCAGCTGTCGAAAGACCAGATCACGAATTAGCGGGATTGAAGAAAGTGTATCTACAACCTGGAGAATCGAAACAAGTAACAGTCAGCCTTGATGTGAGTCTCTTGAGGTATTATTTCGTCAAATACGATTTTAGCTGATGTCGTTTTCCTGGATGTAGCACAAAGCATTCTCATTCTACAGCGTACAAGAAAAATCTTGGATAGGTAGAAAAGGCGATTATGAAGTCCGAATCGGTAGTTCTTCCACCAAGATCCAACTATCCAAGCCAGTTCACATCGAAAACTCCTTCAAGTGGATAGGTATACAAGAACCTCAAGTATACAATGTCTCTTGGTTATAAACGCGGTATTCTCTTGATGGCAAATGGACGCTGGCGTATTTTTCGCATCTCCAAAGTTATATCACAATATTATAGATAATTATAGAATGTATTTTTATACCTCCTTGCTTTCTCGCTGAATCCCTCATCGCGATACCTTGAATCGGTTTTGGTGGGATGCCGGATGATCAGACTATTTGATAACGTTAACAACTCATTTGAAGCACTGTGAGGGAGCATTTTTGGTGAATTTGGAGGAGCACAGGTGGGTCGCAAGATAGGGTGAACACCGAATTATAGGGTCTGCGCGCATGTTATAAGCTACTGCTGTCCCGAATATTCCACAGCTATTGATAGAAGTTCAGAATGAGGCAAACTGACTTGTTCTATTTCCGATAATATACCCAAGAAATCCAATAGATATGCACCCTCTGGACTAACGGGATTCTGGGCATCTAGGGCATCTAGCAAAGCGACAGCAACATATCTAACCTTGTTCACTAAGGAGGGGCCGTTCACCGCGAGCTGAGGGCACACAGAGTGTAAGTGAGCGACAGAAACTGGTGACAATGAACCTCATGAGACACTCACATTTTGGATCGGAATACTTCAAGATTTCGGGAGAGGTCAGCTTCTCTTGTAGGCATTTTTCCAAACAAAGTACAATTATTGATTACCTACCTGTGTAATGCTTTCAGTAGATCCAATACTATATGCTCATATCTATCCTGTCTACCAGTGAACAGCTTAACCATTCGAGCAGTGACTTTATAATTACGATTCATTAGCAGCTATATCAGCTGATAATACCATTACTCACCACTCAGCTCAACTCCTCCGTCCGGATTGGCTTGCTCGACAATTTCATCTCTACACTTACTATTTGGCGGGACACGTCGGAAATCAGCCGAAAGCATGATGCAGGGCCATGAGACTGTGAACTTACAGTAAAACATATCGTGCCAAGGCATGCGTAACATATATGTTTCCTTTCAGGACTAAGAACGATTCTTTTGCAATAGATCGGGTTTCATGGGCATTCGTGAAGTAAACATCCAATTGAGCTAAGATGTCTTGACCCCACTCCTGATTTGTCTCTCTAATTTGATCCCAATGTCAATGCCTCAAAAAGAGATGGACAAGTCGGCGACGACTCACGGTATCTCCAGAGGTGCAGGAGTTTCTTCCAGTCTTAGAGCAGGTGGGATATCCTTCAAGACGGCCTTGAGGTCGTCTGCAATCAACTCAAGACGTCTAAGGTAGGCTAAGATACTCTCGGGCGTCAACGGGACTTCCCGACGAACAGTACGGCGCAAGACTAGAGCATCGCCTACGATCCTGCATTATCTAGATTAGCGATGTGAGACCTAACGGAGAGGAATCGAGCTCACTTGAAGATCTTTGTAGTCATGCTGCAGCGGACGAGAACCGTCAGCATACCGGCTGACTGCCAATGACAGCAGCTGAAGATCAACTCACTTGAATCCAGCAATCGTTGATGTCCGGCCTGGGGGAAATTCCAAATACTCGGTACGGGTAATCCACTCGTCATCCCTGGTATGCACAGTGGTCAATTAGTCTTACATGCCGCAACGGGGGGCATGACTTGAGGGTGAATGTCACTCACACTTCTTTGGGCATCTGAGTATCGCACTCTTCCGTGGCCAAGAACATCGGTCGATCTCGCAGACAGGCTCTACAGGGCGGACGACCTCCAAGTAAGCCAGCTTAAACAAACACACTTTAGGTGTCACTCACGCAGATTTGTCCGAGTGAAATATCAGTCCAAACATCCGACGTCTGACCTCAGTCGTTATAGGATCTGCAAATGCTCAGTTCAGCTATCGTGCTTAAATGAGTCTATTCTATCAGATTTCGAAGCTCACCTAAGCCAACATAGCTTGATTCCCTATGCAAACCCAATGACACACCGACTTGTAACGCTTCACCAAGACATGCAGCTACGATAGAAAAGATCATCAGGATGTGATGTGTAAGAAGGAAATTAGCGACACACCTTGAGCCCCCAATCTACCAGAGACCAGATGATATACAGCGTCTAAGAATCTAGTAATCACCAATTCTATTGTGGGCGGATCATATGCGTTGAGCGATACAAGCCGCGATACTTGATAACAGCGATCCGCGATTTCGCGCGCTGGAACGTTATTTATAGGAGGTAGAAGAGCTTTAGGGATCTGCGTTCGCTTGATTGTCTTAGTAATCTATTTGACTTTTCATGAAAAGGTCTAAAATCCTCATGACTTACCTGCACAATTGCAGAAGCCAATACACTTAGCACTAAAGACAAGAATACAGGATCTTTTTCGTCCCTTCTGGTTTCTACCTCCATCAAGAATGTCGGGCGATGTAAACATGGTGTTAGAGGGTGTACCTATAATCACACAAAGCTCAGACTGATAAGTGGGAGTAGAAGTGAATGGCGTGACCCACGTAATCGAAGAATAAGGAGAAAATATACATGGCTACATCCCTTCCCAGCACATTGTCTAGCGATGTGAATTGTACACTTGGATTGTAATGGGTTTGACCGTACGATTGAGGTGATATAGGTGAAAGAGATGTAAAAGTTTTAGGGGAACGCAGATGGGTTTCCGGTCTTAATGTATTTTCAGGTTGATATCCATTCTGATGGTGGTAGGGATAAGGATTTGATTGCGTATGAGGATATACATTAGACGAAGGAGAGGTGAGTGATTCAATGGAAATGCTTGATGCGCTTGACGCTTGAGGATTGTCATACGTCGGTCCATTTACTATTGCATTATTGGCTGCTAAGCGTTTCCTGTATTGTGGTCTAGATCAGTTTTCATCGCACATTATGATCAAATTGATAACCGTTTATCCTCGTATTACTTACTTCAAGTACTCGCTTGGTGGACCTCGCTATCATCCCACAGCCAGACTTAGCACTTTATACGAAGTTAGACTGTATATTTCGCTCACCCTCTTGGGTCTCCACGTTGTAGTGCACTCGATACCCAGACCTTCGCATTGCTATCCCAGTCATATCCTCATTCAGCTCCTGCTTTACTATCCATGATGAATCTATGAGTTGGTGGGAGAAGGAAAAGTGACTCACCTTACAAGGCGGCGGTATATGTGGCTCTGCTGAAATTCCTTCCGCGATAGGTATACGATCACATCGGATCTTCCTAGACCTACATGCATCGCAGCCTATACCAGAACATCAATCAGCGATCCGAAATTGATTCAGGTCTGGTGAAGTGGTTTTAGGTCTGCAGAAATACAATTGAAGCGAGGCATGACGTACTATTCAGTTTTTTAGGAGGAGTAGAAGTGGAAGCTTGAGGTTGAACTCGGGTCGCCATGATGATTACCGACCAGATTCAGGTCGAAGATCTACCCCTCACGGATACTTGTTTGCTGCAATGCTATATCGAAGAGTCTATGGTACTATGGAGGTGACAGGACAATGATACGAGCAGGTGTGATGTTCTGTTTTTGCTTCATTTCGCTCTCCGATTTGCTTCCTAACAATTCGTCAACAAATACTGTAACACAACAACAACGTAAAAGGATCACCGCGTATAATTGATGACGTAACCAAAAAAATTCAAAACTCAGCTACTAGCATGGAAGATGTTGATGATAGGGAATACTTATGAGATCTAATATCAATCTTGCAGAGTCATTTTGAACGCCAATAACAATATAACATTGGATGGACCGCCTACTGGAAGACATGACATGATATACATATGGCTACATTGATCATCAAAGTCTATAAACATGTATATGCGCGATTGATCACAAAGTAAAAACGGTCGAAGGTGAACTAAAAATACATTTTACTATCAAATCAATTCTGAGTCTGTCTATCTCTAATTTTATCAAGTCTCCATGGTATCCGACCTAGTAGAATCCTTCTTACTAAGCTCACAATTTTCTTTTATCACCTTTATAATCAAATTAATCGTTTAATGATATCCTCTCCAAAATTTTTTTCGAGGTAACAAATATCCAGGGTGAATAAAGTTGTAAATACCGACGGCGATTAACATCATCAAGCCGTCAAGAATGTTTTGGTACATTTCAGTGGTGATAAGATAACCATCCCATCCCTGAACTAATTCGATAGATCGATAAATACCTCGAATTAAGATCATGGTACTACTTATCAAAACACCGGCTAATAGAATCCACCAATTTCTAATATGGTTATGTTGTTCAAACTCTTCTTCTTTGATATGTTGAGCTTCAACATCTTCGTTAGGTTTGATTTGACCTTCTGTTGCTACTCTAGTATCATCTGAACTAACATGAGTAAGTGTAGGTTTCTCGGCTGCAATTTTTGATTCTTTTTCTTGTCTCTTAGCTATATTTTTGGAAATTTGTCTTTCTCTAAAGCCATATGCTTTTTCAGAAGTTGCACGTAAAATGAAATCTAATCCAAGAGTAAGGAAAACACCCATAGAGACTAATTGAAATATGATACCGGCTACCATTATATTTGTTGCTGATTGAGTTGGAGCACCTTCTGCTGCCGATGAAGAAGCTTGACCGCCTCCTACGGCTTGAAGGATGAGAGAAATGATATCGGCAGTGATAAATGTAGCGAAATACTATAAGGATTGGCGAATCAGCATTTTTCCTTGTTCTGCGGAGGGAAACCGAGGAGAAAACAGATGACTCACGTATTTAGGTTGTAAGAGGGAATATTGAGGACCGAGCTTATTGATAGCCATACCAAGTACAACGTAGTCGTACGCAGAGAAAAATACAGGAGCCATGATCAAGCTGTAGCCAATGAGTACATCAGCATTCGGACTGTACTGAAGCATTGAAAGACCAGAGCAGACTTACGTTGATATTTGCATCAAGAAAGGGGTTAGGAGTGTAACGTTTTGAGAAGACCAATATCTGCCTGACCAACCGAGCACTTCGACAAGAGCTCCAAGTACCAGAGTAGGGTAAATAACCCAGTATTTGTATCGCCAAGCTTGTACTGAGTGCACAGCTGTTCAAAGGAAGGTGTGATTAGTCAGAATGTTAGGAGAACACAAGAATGATAAGAGTGAAGCTTACCTGCGGAGACTGAGAAGAGGACTATGAAAGCGATGCACCATGCAGAAGATGGTGTGTATCCGTAATTGGATCCATCGGTGTGGTTATCATCAGACATTGTGAATTATCAAATTTGATTGTTGTGCGGTATTAGAGTGATTTTCTTGTGAAGGTGGCTCTGCGTTTGGACTGTTGTTGTGTAGAAGGAATTGCTCTGAGTGATTGGATAAAAAGACTTTGACAAGTTCTCAGATTGCATGCTTATATACCTTGAAAAGCTATCTTTACTCATGACATCGCGCGTGCTATCAACGATAACAATGGAAATCTCTTTGGAGCCAAAACGGTCATTTTCTCTTCGACCCCGTGAATCAACCGCTAAATTCTTGGAATCTATGAAATTCGTCATGAAGCTGTAAATATCTATATTTTGAATAACCTTATCCCCGTCGATCGATTGGAATTTACCCCTAACCATCGTATGTTGTGACCGCTGTCCTTGAGATCTCAAGCATCTACAGTGATAACACTTGTCCTTGGCAATAAGCTGCCGTGTAAGATCTGGCCGAATTCAGGGATAAGAAATTGGCAATAACTTCCAGAGGTAGACATGTGTAGCTGGAAGGCCGCTATTCTAACATGGGTACGGGGATTTATGGCCGCAAATATTTTGTTAGAATTCCAGAATTCAACAACCTGGGGGTTATTCGGGATGGTCAATTCAGATATATTGGTACGTCACTCCACGTGTCAAGATAACTAAACTATCCTGATCAGTGCCTGGAAACAACCGTGGGAAAAACGAGACAAATGATTGCGTCATCATTGTATTCTCATACACCAATTAAAGGATGATCGATTTCACCTTTTCGGGTTTAAGCGATCATCACGATCGCGGTCAAGAACGATATTATTACCGTCAAAGCCAGTACCCCAAATAGGTGTAACCCTGCGAAAACGAAGGGAGCTACAAAATCAACAAGACCATCTCCACCAACACAACCGGATCTATTGTGATGCCTCCTGTCCGGTCTTCTAGGTCATCTCTTAGAACAAGAGTCAGCTCAACCACGACCGATGAAATCGCACCTCCACCTGTAACCATGAAATCCGAAATCGCCCAAAGTATAGACGACGATGCACCGCATGAACCGCTTGCAGTCATTGAAGAAGCTTCAAACACAACATCACCTTACTTCACATCCTTGAGACGCACGACACGATCGATTGTTTCGACTAATTCGAAGCCATCTTCTTCTTCTTCGTCGGCTTTGCAAGTCAAAGCCGAGCCGGTCTCGCCGATAAATGGGAAAAGATCAAAGTTGGATATGACTAAATACGAATATAAACCATCTACACCACCCCGTAAGAGAGTGAAGACATCACCCAATACTACTCCAATCATTGTCAAACTTCTGAAAGTCGAAATTGAAGATAATCCCGATGGAAATGGGAATAAGACACCTAAATCAACTTCTAAAAAGCCTTTCCCCAAATTATCGTTAGATAAACCACATCCTGCCCCGCCAAGATGGGAAGAACAATATAGATTGATTGAACATATGAGAAAAGGGATCATAGCTCCTGTGGATAATATGGGATGTGATAGACCTAGAACAGTAGTTAATGATGATCCAAAGGTCAGTGCATTTCGACAGTCTACTCCTTGTTGCCTCTTCTGTAAAGGTGAGAAAAAGGGATGTAAGGATTACGCTGATTTTGAAATCCTTGTAGACTCTCCGATTTCACATGTTGATTTCTTTGATGCTTTCTTCTCAAACCAAAGATCCCGTTACTTCAGCAGCAGTAACAACATTACATGAAACTTTACCTGGAGGACTAACGGCTCAGAGTTTATCAAATGCAACTTCTGAAGAAATTCAAAATTGTATAAATAAAGTAGGATTCTGGAGAAGAAAAACAGATTATATAAAAGATGCTGCTATTCATTTATTAGAAAAAGAAGATGGGGATGTACCAAAAACTTTAGAAGGTTTATGTGAATTAAAAGGTGTCGGACCGAAAATGGCTTTTCTAGCTTTACAATGTGCATGGAATATGTGAGTTGCGTAATACCTCTTAATTAGGGATCAAGCTTAAATGCAGACAGCCCAATTTAAGAAGTATCAGTATGCTGATTTACGATTTTTGCTATTAGAAATGCAGGAATAGGAGTAGATGTACATGTACATAGAATTACAAATAGACTTAAATGGCATAAACCACCAACAACGACACCAGAAGGAACAAGATTAAATTTACAATCTTGGTTACCACCTGAATTACATAAACCAATTAATCCAATGATGGTAGGATTTGGTCAAGTGATTTGTCTTCCAGTTGGACCAAGATGTGATTTATGTTTATTAGGTCAAAAGAAAATTTGTCCAAGTAGAATAAATAATGTTAAAGCTGAAGGAAGAAAAGAGGTTTTATATACTTTCAAAAAAGAAGAAGAAGAAGAAGAAAATGACCTGGTATCAAAGATTGAAATCAAATATGAAGGAAATGAATCTTATGTTCCACAATCAGATCTTGAAGCTGGTTTAGTAAAGATCAAAGATGAACCTTCCCCACCTCCTGAGATGGGTAATGGAGGAATCAAGATGGAACGAGATATAGAAATGGATTCAATAATACAAGAACCGGGAATGACACATGTTGAAGAAGTTCTAGAAATATTAGATAGAGTAGATGGTGCTCTAGATGTTGATGGAAATCCAGCATGAGATGTTTGGTGAAGAAAACGCTTTATTATGCGACCACGATGACAGACACTATACGTTGTATGATAATAACTCATGATCAGGATGAGGATTGTATGCGAATTGAAACGTGATATTTACGACCTTGTACGACATATGCATCGTGTTATTCTAGATTCTTCTGGACCGATTAAATTGGTCACCGGGCTTTCCACTTATACACTCCCTCATCTGGCAGTTATCTGGCACGGTACAATTGATTTGGACAATTGTGATCCAGATAAAGCAATCTTATCATTTACTGATTGGTTTCTTTACAAATTCATTCTCCAAATTCACTTCCACTGTAGCTATCTTCCGTACCTCGTATTGTCTGGGTAGATGCCCATGCCATTTCCTGCAGAACACCGATCGATTTCTTGACATCGCTGGACGTTTATGTGGTATTGTGGAAATTCCTGAAGGTGTGGAGGGAGGTGGGTGGTGAACACCACATGATTCGCAATGTCAAGAGATGTCATGTATGGATGATATGGTGGGGATAGAATCAGTTGATTCTAGATTTATAGTCAAAATCAGTAGTGTCCACGATATATCAAAAATAAGGAAGATTTCGATCCGGAATATTTTATTGTGAATTGAGGCAAATTGAAATTGAAACTCACTATCGCAATTTTCACATTCACCATTTTCAAAATATTTGATTTTTTCAAATAAATTTTCTATTTGTTCATCATTCCAACCTTGCCAGATAGGTAATTCTTGTGGAATTCCAATTCTAATTTGATTTTTAATTGTATTGATAACTTCTTTATAAGGTATTCCATTTTCATCATCATCTTCATCTCTTATTAATTTAGTTTTAATTTGACCTTTTGAATTTATAAAATTCCATTTTGTTAAATTTATTATTTCTTTAATTTTTGATTTATTTAAATCTAATGAAGAAGGAAATAAATATTTGATTGATTTTCCAATTTGCCATGATCTATAATTCCAATCTATTCCACCTAAATAACAAGTTTCTTTCCCATTTTTGGTAGGTATTATAATAGGATTTAGATTTGATCCAATTATATGTGATTGAAAAAAATAATTATTTTCAATAAATGGTAAAGTAGGCAATAATTGATGTGAAATATTATGTACATTTAATGTTTTTAATGAATTTGACCATAATGAATTTGAATTATTATTATTTGATGAACATAATGAATTTATTCTAGATAATAATTGATATTGACCTATTAAAGTTAAATCTCTATATTCTTCCCAATGTTCAGATAAAACTGATTTAAATGTTATACATAACGTATTTATTTTTGAAGTTTGACTTATAGTATCTAAGAAAATTGGATTTTGATCAAATGTTGAACTATTTGAAGATGATACCCATGTACGTAATTGTTCAACAGCATTTGGTAATATTTCGACAGATCTTAATTTAGGGAGAACAATAGGTTGTTGTGATTCACCTTGAAATGAACGAACAGTCTTGAAGAATGATTCAGAGATTGCATCGGAAGGAATATGGTGAATTATCAATTTCCTAACGTGTTTTAGAGCAGCTAGTCGACGAGAAGAATTACTTTCCCTTTCGCACGACTTCTTTTTGTGACTTCCATCTTGCTGCTGAGCAATAGAGCCAGAGTCTACCGTGAAAAGAAGATCCGATTTCTTATTCTTTATCTCTAAACACCTATACAGTATAGGTGTAACAGCTAGGTATACTTCCTTTGAACATCGTTGTATATTTGATACAGTTTCTAATAGGCCGTCATCAGCCAAATGAGAAGAGATCCTGCGGATGATGTCGATGGGCAATGTCTCGTCTGACAGCCTTGGTGAAAGGGTGAGGTTTTTGACAGCGAGAGAATTGACCTCGAAAGAGCTAGGTATAGCGACAGGCATGGCGATGTTTTGCTGTTGATTCTTAGACAAGACTCGTAGTGTACGTCCGGGAGAGGAAGAGGAGGAGACCCCCATGTAGGTCTCACATCCTTTCATCCCTTATATACTTAGATCACACTACTATAGATCTGAAATCCAAAAAAAAAAAGAGAAAAAGACGAACGCGTTAAGAGTTGTAGATCGGCCGATTTAAGGAGGGTGAAAGGGGAATAACGTAAACCGGCCGAATGATAGTACGATAAATTCCTTAAATTCTTCCACTTTTTATCAGATTAGATCAAACACAAGCGAGATTATCAAAAGTATTTACTGATCACGAAATTTGTTTGAAGCCACTGTTATATTCTCCAGGGTCATAAGCTTCGGAACAATGCGGAATAGGGAGACAAGATGTAGAGCAGAAAGTGTTAAGGTGAAATTGAGTACGCTCGAAACCTCATCTCTTCGGGTCCGACGCCGGAATCAAAGTGTTTTTTATTCTAGCTCCGTATCTCTTACGGTGAAACACCAAAAGTGATATATCATGCTATCAAAATCGCTTGAATCTTCACTCAATTCAATTAAAATGTTGATCGCGAGCAGATTGGCGAACGAAAGTCAGAACCCGAATCAATGAGATGCGATGTATATACATATGCCGAGAGATTCCATATATGGGCCAGCGGGATGTATATACTATCGCAAGCTAGTAGATCACAGCAAGAAATTCTATTTTTATATGTTTCAGTGATTCTTCCCCTTCCCATCCTCATCTTCTTGTTCCTCACTATCCCTATACCCGCCTTTCTTAGTTTTATGAACATCGCCTTCTTCCTCTTCATCACTATCTTCTCCCATCGCGAAGACCACATTTCCATCTCTACCACCTTCTACCAATCCACGATGTTCATCATCATCATCCCTATCATCTTGGTTCAATGGTCTGTGACCGCCCAGTCCACGGCCAGCTTCCAACGAATCGATTTCATAATCTTCGGCATCGGCATCTGCTTCGTCTTGCGCCAATTCTTGGGACATTGAGAATTGTATATTGTCTCGAGTCTATAAAAAGTAACGTTAGCAATCTACAAGTGCAATGTTGACCAGCGTGTCGTGTAAGAGCTGCATCGATCGATGGGAGACAAGAGGCAGGATATAATTCTAAACATCACTCACAGGTCTCCATAACCAAGCAATGGCAGCAAATGCACATAAATAGATTGTAGCTAGAGATCCGTCTAACAGTATCCATCTGTATTTCCAGTTATTCGGAGCGTAATCTATTGTCGGTTTCATCGTCAGTTCCTGTCCGCCCACAGCCATGCGATACACAGATGATCACATACCTTCGTCGAGCCTATTTGACAAGCTCATGGAGGACACGACAAAGAAGGCTGCTACGGCTATGACGGAGACAATAAGGATCCTCCATAATCTCTGGAACATCTGTAGTTTGTATCGTTGTTTTCTAGCTTGAAGGTGCATGATTGTACCTAATCGGAGGCCAGATTTAGCTCCCATCTTGATCATGAATAACAGCCTGAAGACTTACCGTTCAAAGACACGATGATCCACATCAAAAATGCCGTAAGAGTCAAGGCAAGAGGGAAAATCAAAAGGAGGACGGTAATAAGGGATGCGCTCTGCATTTGGGCGCCAAGTCAGCTATTATCTGCCTGATTAATGTATGAGTCAATATACAAGTCACTTACGTCAAGCTCAACCTCAACTGTACCGACTGAGTACATGACTGAAAGACGTGACATCAGCTTTGAGCTTATCGCGGGAATTGAGAATATTAGAAGCTGACTTACCGCCAAAGATGAAATGCAAAGCCGTCAGAATCCTGACTCTGGTCATGACGACCCCAAGACTCTGTGTGACGACCGACAATCCCATGCTAACAATCAGAAGTAAGAAGAAGCTCAAGGAGTTTCTAGCTGCGTTCAGAATGGCGATGACAAATAAGAAGACGATTGACGTGGTCCCGCCGCCATGTTTGTTGATATATCGGTAATAAGCAAATTGGGCAAGCATCTCTATCACAAGGAAGACGATTGTTCCTGAGATGTAGTATTGCATAGGACTGTGCATAGCGGAGGATCCGAATGAATGTCAGTCTACCTCGTACTCCTCAAAAGATGGGGAACATGTCCGCTCACAGTAGTTCTCGCAAATGTTGTACACAGAGGTAAGCCCATCCACAGCCCAAAACGAAGTATACAAGACTCAGAGCCATGTAGAACTAAACCCAGCATATCAGCTGGAATTCTCGAACGGAAAGTCTGTAGACGAGCTTACATTGATCTTGGGATACTCAACAGCAGGCAATTCCCCTTCGAAGGTGTTTCTGAAGAGCACCAAGCCAGAGTATTCAGCATGAGTAGGAGATTGACGAGATTCGAGAGATGAATCGGATCGGGAGTTCACCAATGTGACTGGCACGATACCTGACCAAGGATACGGTCAGCCCAGCTTTATCATGTAGATTTTCGATGAGATGCTTGAACTCACCGACACAATAGTATCCAGTTTTAGGCACCTGATAAGTGATAGGTCCAGTATATATCTGAACACCACTCGTTGAAGAGCCTGCATCTCCGCCTGAGATCGGAGTTGTCGTCTCGTCTGAATCATTGTCCGTTCCATCCTGAGCTCCAGCAGCCAATGATCCAGCTATACCCCCCAATACATCACTCCCAGTTTCCACTTGTCTTTTGAGCTTCCAACCGTCCGCAACTGCTTCAGCAAGCTCTTCGGCTTCCTCCTCAGCTACAGCTTCTGCTTCTGCTTCTTCTGGAGTCTCATCTCCACTTCCAAGTGTACCAGTCTCTATAGCTTCATGAGGAGCAGTGGATGTGGTGGAAGAAGGGAATTCATCGCTTTCGTCTATATCATCTTCAGGTTGAGTGGCTGATGGCGAAGGGAAAGAGGATGATGAGAATTTGAGCGGAGTTGTGTATATTGATGTATCGCTTTGAGATATCCCCTCTGGGAAAGATGTTATGAAGCCACCTAATTGGGACGATTGACACAATCCTGAACGAATTGCTGATGTCGTACATATATATGTTTTCTGAACATGGATCTGCAATTAGCATCTACAGGTGAAAACAACATGTCTGAGCAAAGAGATACCTACAGGTTGGTCTTCTCCTGTAGCTGCGTTATCGGGTGTCTCTACTCCCAAATAAGGGACATCTTTCCACTCGTACACTATCAGAGCTACTTGACCTGACGAACTAGGGTTGAAAGTCACTATATATCGTATTTTAGCAAATAACTTCCCATCATTGTCGATAATGTTGTTTGTTGATTTCCTCACCTTCTATATGCGCATCTTTTCCGCCATACATGCCCGAACAAACCTCCCTCAATGAGTCCGTATCGCTGATGGGTACTGCGGAATCAGCAGTCTCACATCAGCTCGGACAAATAAGTATCGAAGGTTTGAGGGCTATGATGGGATCTGTGGAAATATACATGGATACAAGAACCTGACTCACCTCTGAACGCATTGGTTTGGGATGACTGAAGCAGAGTCAGTAACGCAAGGCATAAGGATTGTTTGAAAGCCATATTGCCAGTCTTACTTGACCGGCTTGGCAAAAGACTACGTGGTATATGTCGATAACGGCGGTCAGACGAGATCCACGCAGGCCGCTCTGAATGATAGTCGTTTCTTGAGGATTAGCTGGACCGACGAGGAAGAACCCGCATCCGTATGCAGTATAAGAATGAGAAGAAAGGAGAAGATATGTATGAAGCTGCGGACTGAAAGATGGTATACTTTACTCTTGGACGATTGATAACGTTACACGCGCAACTGATCAACGAATGTTGATTGCAACACGTGGCAAACTTTATTTGTGGCTTCGTGGTTAAGGATCTCCAATGCTTTTTTCATGACTATCGCCTTGATGACAGCCTATCCTATCCTCCTGTGAGGAGTCTTCCTGAGTACACCTGCGTGGAAGCTGTCGAGACCAAACAAGAGTAAATTTACGGCGCTAGCCCAGGTTTATGGCAAATTCTGCTATGGTGATCACATCATTTAGACGATACTTTGATGTTGTATGTATCGCGAAGTCTTGCACAAGTTTCCTGAATGGCGCGGTGGCTAGATCGTGCAAGACTTTACGACACGTACAAAACTCGAACTTCTCATCTACAGTGCACTCCACATCGATCGAGTCACGAAGACTCTGCAACGCTCCTCCTTTCTCACTTCCAACTGTCCTCAAGAAGGCTCCATGACGATTCAGTGACCTTTTGCACAAGGGAGGACCTATCTTGGTATCTCATATACCAATGTAGGTGGAGAACCATAAAGTTATATATATATATATATGAATTCTTAGGATAAATATTCTCGCAGAACGACTCACTGGTCTCTCCAATTGCAATTGGGCATCCAGATTGTAAACATTAATTTTCGCCAATAATGGCAAGTCAAGCCTCAGGGGTCGATCACCTAAGGCAATGGAGACGCAAGCTGATTCATCCGACAGCTTTAGGTAAATTTCATCTGATTTGATCCTTGTTAACTTTCTGACCTTTTGAAGAACGCATATTAATGGGTATTTTTTTTTTTTCCCTGCAGGCTCGGCTGGACACTCAAGGATTAACAGAATGGAAAAGCTTATTTTGAGAAACCCATCCAACTCAGAATTTGAATCTGTCGATGGTATTCGAAACTACCTTTGTAGACAAAGAGGTTCTCAGCCTGTTCCAATAGCGAAATGGTGGAACGATAGACTACATGACTCTAATCCCGAGTCTTCGCAGAAAGAATGGATCAATGAAACTTTTCTTTATCTCTCTGCATTCGCTGAAAGATGTCGAATTGAAGAACATACCCCAAGTAACATTTAGGTCTATCTGACTATTCCTCTTACTTGAGCTTATACTGTTTTGTTTACTACGCCCTAGGAGTCGGTAACATGTTCGACTACGATAAGGAAACGCTGGAATTACTGCGTCAACGCGAGAGATTTGTCGCGAGGTTCGGTGAGCTGAAATCTTTGCTCAAGACTGACCACCCAAGCCTGACCTCTGACGTTGACGGCGCATTCATAGGTGATTTAGGAGAGCGTACGATGAAGCGTTTAGATAACAAAGTGATACGCAATCCATATCGAGATGCGTTTAAATCCAATCAACATTTGATCGACGACTCCGAAGTCTTCGTGACCTATCCAAGATTGAGTCAGGTGGACTCAAAGGCTACGTCTGAGGCAGTAAGCTACCTCGTTGAGTTTGCGAGAAGAGAAAGGGATCTGCGCCAAGGAAGTCAAAACAGAATATTAAATCCATGGAAGAATAAAGGTAAAGGTAAAGGTCCTTCAACACAGCGTAATTCGACTGTATCGGATCATCAGGGGTCCTCCATCCCCGCGATGGCTGCTGGTAATTTAGGTGAGACGATGTTCATCAGCTATAACATCGGCAGAGTCCAAAGTAATATTTTCTTTTGAGCAGATCATGATGGTCAGATGCTATTGGAAAGACTGGCTGCGGATGTCAGCTTGAACCCGTTCTCGGAGCACTTTGACAATCCATCGACTTTCTGCGACTATCTTAGATCTCCAGGGCCCCAGATTTCCGACCTAACAGAGATAGTCGATCAAGCTACTACTGAGAATATAGGTCAATACATTACATCTCTGGCGGCGGATCAGCGGAACGTACAAGATCCACAAACAATCGCCAATCTTGTAGAAGGCGAGGATACAGAGAATATGCTTTCCCCTGTTCGCTCCATATCCGTAATGGATCTGATCAATCATATTGATACTGTCTCTAAACAGCATGGCCTGGACACTCCAGAATACGTACAGGAAGAAACAGCTGTATCCCAGAGTTCCGAATTTCATGCGGATAGCACAGATAGAGAGATGGAAAATTTCGCTAGGAGTTTCTCGTCGAAAAACAGAGGTAAGCTTATGGTATATACACACCCTCAGTTGTCACATGCTCTTTTGTAGAGATATGACTGCTCTTCTGAGTCCCTCTTAATTTTTGTGACAGCTGCTTATTTCTCTAATGATTTAATAGGTCGTGCGGCTACAGGATTCCTGCAAGAATTGGAAGAATACACAGCCAAAGACAGCTTCGATTCAGCACAGTTCAGGGTGGGGCAGACAGCCGATATTCTTTCTCAAAATTGGCCTTACTTCAAGACCTTGAAACGCAAGAGAGCAGCTTTCGCTGAAAATGTTGAACGATATGCTGAGTGGCTTGCAGAAAAAGGAACAAGAGCGTCAAGACGTAATACAGCTTATCAAAACTATACAGAATCTCTGCCAAGTTCATCGGACAATGAACGGTGGAAGAGGGAATTAATTGAGTGGAATCAATTCCAGCTGGATTTCAGAGATAGATGGAAAGGCTTTGGTAAGACAGAATACCCTCAAGCGGGCTGAGATCTGAGCTGACTTTCGAAACAACAGGTGAGAAGGGTCGACAGCAACTTGAAAGACTGACCATTTTCATCGATAGCTCTGGTTTGAAAGATAAGACTAGCTGGTTGGAATACACCACGAAGGAAGGTATACGATCAATCTTAACGCAACCTAGATGGCGTGCCTTCCTGGAACTTGAGAAGACTGACACCTCGCGTGCCGAGAGATTGCTTGAATTCGGCGTATGGTATACAAATGAGCGCATATCAGGTAAAGAACGAGAAAACTTGATACTGAAGCAACCAGTACTCGAACACGAGATGAGGGAGTACAAGCGATTGAATGGGGTTAAGGCGTCCGAAAATCACACGGTCGATCACTCTGAAAGTTCACTCGGAAATCTGCATGAACAGTCTGACGATGAGGGCGAAGACTTTGGCGAGGCGGAAATGAGAAGTCATCGATTAATGCTTTTCGGTTTATCTGCTGTTCCAAGTACTTCGTATTGAAACCACTGTAATTACAATATACACAATGCATCTGTTGCAATATGTCTATCACACCTCGTAAATTTACGGCATTTGACGATGACGATGTCATATCACGCTCAAATTTGATGTTTAGACGTCATGAATGAGGTGGAGAACAGATCCCAATCCTGAAATCCGTGCATATAAATGATATACACTGAATTATATGCTTTCTCAGCTCTTATCCCTAGGAATCGTAGGTCTCGTGACCTTCGTCTCGCACCCAAACTAGCACCTCTCGTATTCGCATTCTAGTCTTGCTCAGAGGCAGATTGTAGCTCGTCTCCATCAACTATCATACCCCAAATAAGAGCCTACGATGACGCTCCAGCTCCTCATTCGATAAGTGTGTGTCAATCTCCTCTTCAGAGTCTTGGACAATAACACCCTCCTCCGTCCCTGACTCATCTTCACCCGCTGAATCAGCGACATTAGCCTGAGGACTGGACGAAATCGCAGTCTCTGTAGCTTCTGTGAATGGGACGGCAGGTTCTAACTGATCGCTAGACAATGTACGCACAGCGATATAGTTTTCGTTCGCCTCTGGTGTGGTCTCCCTAGGTCTCTTTTTACTTGATGCGGTACTTCCGGCTGCGTCTTTTGCGGTTGATGTTTCTCCTACGCTCGGAGCGGCAGCTTCATATTGGGTTGGTATACCTTCCTCCGAGATAAGCTTTTCACTGTCCTCAATTTTATTGCTCTTTCTCTTCTCTTCAACTTTGGCCAAGTATACCAGATATTGTCCAAGTTCATCGGTGTTTTCGTTTAATCTGGTTTCAATCGCGTTGAATTGTTTCCACTTACCCTTTCTCAGGTATTCCTTCGCTTTTGTGGTATCTTTGAGGATTGTGAAATTTGCTTTATCACTCCGAATATGTCTTTCGTAATTTTGAAGAAAATCGCGACCTAATTTTCCTATCATGCAGTCAAGCTTCAGCAGAATCCCGTTAGGGGTGGAAAGACACGTTGCCCAATGGTTCTGCCGCTCACCCATGCCATTATGAGTAGAAGTGAAACTTTTTCTAAATTTAGTCCATTTAGTCGGTTCATCAATTGTGTCTCGATCTTCTGCTAACTCTTCCCCTTGGTCGTAGTCTTTCGCCGTGACCGGTTTGAACTGCCTCATAAAGCTGACATACTCGATCAGATGTTCTTTGCCTGATTGAGCAGCTTCACTATCTTGAGTGAAATATTTTGCCAAAGTAGTTCTGAATGGGTTATCGGTTAGATCAAATTTGGTGTTGTGAGGATCTTTATGTATAGACTCTTCTACTCGTCTAAGAGTCTGAGCACCTGATCGTCCTGATTGTAGCAATAAAGATGTAATTAGTGTCACTCTGGGGCAGAAGTCATCGTCGAACAGTATCAGACATATGCGGAGTGGATTAAGTGTCATTCCCGAATCCACAAAAACTCACCGAAAGTGCTGACAAAGGTCTCACGAGCTTCCGTAGGATTTTCCGGCCTACTGGGATTTTTTCTAATCTTGACCGTCTTTCCTTTGATAGCTGCCGAGGTGTTCATCTCTCGTCCAATGCTCTCTGCGTATCGCATTTGACGTTGCGCAAAATCGTAAAGATATGATAGCGCCACTCGCGTATCCGTATCTTCGTCTCTGCTAGCTTCCGATCTAGTTGTCTTTCTCAACCTATCAAATATTCTAGTATTGTTTAGCATCTTCGATTCCGAATCATATTTGAATGCTAACGGATTTTGGATGATTTCTCTTTAAGTTATGGCGAGCATTGATTCTCCTGCTTCACCTACGAAGACGATCGATAGTCAACAACAAAGCTTTAAATGCCTCATCGGACTTACCGTATTTATTGATGAATCTTTGTCGAATTCCGACCATCCTTGATGCTTCTTCTGACATTTGAGTTGCATCTAATGATACGCCTTGTTCCGAGTTTAAACCCATCTCTTGAATGACAGGATGGTTTGACATTGTTAACACTTGAAAAATAACCCTATAATTGTATCTGAATGAGATCAAGTATTTATTGGTATGAATCGATATACTGAAATTTCCTACTTTGTAGATCGAGTGCTGTACACTATGCGAAAAGAACGGATCAAGGAATTCGATTACGACCATTTATATACAAGAGGGACATACGAGAATTCAGCTGCTGTGCCTTCTTGAACCTATACGCTCCGGTCTTTGTGGCCCTCCTTTGCTCTTCCCTCTTAGAGTGAGTTTTTGATCTAATCCTCCAGTCCAACACAAGGGTCTTCCTTTCAGAGCGTACCGTCATAAGTCAAGCCCGGCATTGTTCATATTGAAAGGTGCAACTTGACTTTCGCTTTCCGCAATAATGGCGATACACTTTCTTTTGTCAGAGAATCATGTAATCTCAATTCAAGACCGAAACTGCACTATAGATCGTCGAGTTTTGGGTCATCCTCTATTTCGTGATCTAACATTCATGCATAGATGAATCACGTATGCTTTGTTCATCTCAGATGCTCATTCACACATGATGATAACATGGCTTGCGTATAGTCAAGTAAGAGTTGATCAGATACATAGGAGCGTGATATATCGATTCCGCATCAATGACGCATGTAATGTGTATACATTGTATGTTGAATTTGATTTACCTTATCTGAATATTACGCCTGTACATACAAGTGAAGCTTGAGTCAAACTCGTGCACCTATTTCTCAATCAATAGAAATTCTTATGCCCTTCTTAAACTCTCAGCTTGATTATAAGAATCGTTAGATAGGCTCTGTCAATTGCCGGAGTGAAGTTTCAGTCAGCCAATCGTTCGTTAGAGCTAGTGTACAAGCCATGATCTTTTTACACTCACCCCCACAAGCCTCACAAAGTGGTTCCAGTTCCGCTTCTTGGCCAAAGACGAATTTGATTTTATCGGACCAGTGATTGTGTTCATGTCTGCCTTCGTTAAAAGGCGCTTGGTGATGCATCGAAGTAGTCGTATCAGTACCATTATGGCTGTTCATGGCATCTGTCGATCCGTTGGCGAAAACACCGTTCGACTGTTGACTGGAGTCAATACCATTGATGAGTCCGATGAAACCGCCTTGACCGATAACAGCACTGATAGGATCTGTCGAAGGTGTCGGAAAAGCTTGACTAGGGCGGTCGTTCGTGGCGGCCGCATTCAGCACAGCGTTTGTAACATGCTGAGCTGACCCAATGCTTGAAGCTTGACTAACATTGGAAGAGGGAGCCGATCCCGCATCATTGGTATGATGATTGCTTCCTCTATTGCCGGTTTGAACCCCACCGAATAGGGGATTCGTAGCTGATATGAGGGCAGGAAGACCGTGGCCGAATAGACCAGGGATAGCATATTGACCGGTAGCTAAGGTGTTCGAGATGTTTAAGTTGTCATTGACGTTATGGGAATTAGTGTCATAAGTACTGGTCGAAGAAGCATGTTCACTGGAACTTTGGCCTGGAGGTCTGTTGCCTGGCATCGGAGGGGACGTCGATTGGTCGATGTTATTGGCGGTGGTTTGATTGTTGCTTCTTCGCGAACCGTCGTTTCTACTGGTACCCCCTCCAGGCGCAACATTACCGGCTGCATTCACAGGTACTTGCGGGGCTGATGGGCCATTCACGGGTTGTGGCAGTGGTATCGGTCCTTGGCTAAGAGCGTAATGAGTGAACATTTGGTACATTTGATCTGCCAATTGCATCTGCGACGGTAATAGTTCGGACAATTGTTTGTCAAGTCGAACCATCAATTCTTGATAACTGAGCTGGTCGGAATGGGCACACCTGTTATATTCGATGATAGTGAGAGGCGGTTCTGAAGGATTATTGGTATTACCATTGTCTGACATAGATGCATCACTGAAGTCAAGGGGCAGGGCAGTGATGTCTTCGAGCAGAATGTTCATTCTTGTAGTCTTGATCCTTTCGATGCATCTTTTCGGATGGTGCGGTGTATTTTTGTCAGGACAAGTATCTCCCTTAGTGCATGTGACTTCCCCAAAGCTGACTCGGGATGTGGTATGACCGAATGGCATCACGATTCTTCTGGCTTGATGTATATTGACAATCTCTCTTGAAGAGTCTGTGAGCGAGAATTGAGGTACGAGGGTATCGTAACCACAGGTGGGAGTGTCTTTGTCGAAAGTACAGCAGACATACGTTGGTCGACAGGCGAGAGGAAGAAATGTTCTCAGGACATAGTCTTCCCGATCATCTGCTAGAAGCCCAATTCTACGATTCGTACCGTGCCTCGAGGTGATGATTAGTCTTGACACACTGGGGAAGAGCAGCTCGCCTAGGTACATTCCAAGAGCTTTAGCGAGAGCAGAAAGACTCTCGAAATCCATTTTCTCAAAGTTCGTATCAATTGTCAATTTGTGGATGTACTGAAGTTGAATTTTGAGTCTTTTTATCGGTTGGAGGTTAGTCGATAATAGATCATCTTTCTCTTGATCCTTGATCTTCTCGAATAAGAATCGTTTTTCATCTGATGAGATATTGATAATTCGAAATAACAAAGCAGGAAGTGAATGATCAGTCATGATGACGTGTCGATAGGTAAGAGGCGTGAGAAGCCTATAATTATCCTTGGACGTCAATGAAAGGTTGGAGAGGCTGCAGTGATGATTGGCTGATTGTAGCTGTTGACCAATCAAGAGGAAGATGTCCTCGCTGAGCTGAGGTGACATCTTGAGTGTGCTGACAGACCGGGTAACAATGTTTAGTTGTGAGATGATCGATGAGACTATTGCGCTACAGTAAATAGTGAGTAGATCGAGGGAAGAGAAGTAGAAATATGGGGAAGAGAAAACGAGAGAAGGAAGATGGAATAAAAGTATCAGCTTTTATACTTGTTTATTAGATTATAGCTGCAATGCATCTTTTAGTCCCGTTTTGATCCGTAGCTCGAGTAACTAGGTGTGTGTGTGTGTATAAATGGTTGACTAGGATGATGGAAATTGATGGTGAGGTCCGTGCTCTTGGTTGATGATGATGATGATGTCATGTATAATCTCTTTTAGCCTGCCTTTGACTGATCAGCATCAAACACTATCATGCTCCAACAGATTACCAAGTATGATGTGTATACATAAGAGAGGAAGCATCTGCAAAAGACTAATCAGAATCTGAAGCTATATCGTTAGGATCTACAATATCATCATCTTCTATGAGGATATCGATACATGAGCAATCCGTCTATTACAATGACATTTGAAAGGTGATAAGGTTAATTGACTTACCTTCTACCACATCTCCTTTATCAGCTACCATCTCCTCAGCTTCCGTTCTTCTTATTGCAGCCCTTATCTTCTCATCATCTGATTCCGGATCATCACTTGGTGGAGGTAAAAGGTCTATTGGTTTCTGATTATATCGATTGCGAATTCTATTATAGTTGAGGAATAAGCTCGGCGACTCAGATAGTTGTGCAGCTGCAAGTATTAGATAAAAGGTCGAATCTCACTTTGTATCTGCTCCAGCTTCTAACAGATGTCCAACTATGCCCCATAATCGATCAGCTAGAACCTGATGAGAAGCGAGGGAAGATTTTCAGCTCACCCAAGTATAACCTTAAGCCTTCATGCTCTTCCCATCTATTCCTGACTGCTATATGCAAAGGAGTATCACCTTGTAATCTATTCCTTATGTCTACATCACATGTTTCGTGTTCTAAGAGAGGTTCTAATATCGATGTCGATGCGTGAATTATTCTGATGATTATTGTTCAGACACGTCAGCCAGATGAATACCATGAGAGAAAGAATACTTACGCGTAGTGTAGAGCTATTTTGATTTGAAGATCACGTCACGTCAGGGGTGTAAGAGCCTATTGGGAAGAAAGGTGAAGCTTACCTGTATTTCCTAGACTATGACTCAAGAATATAAGCTGAACATCAAGGCGGACTCATGGAGGATAGCTCACCCATCAACATAGTTTACATCTTGTACTTCATTTAAAGCATCTTCAAACATCTCCTCATTATCATGTTTAGCAGCAGCCAATAACCGCTCATCTATCGGATTAACTAGTCAGTCAAGCAGATCTGACAACAGTACGTCATCGGTAAGAAGTTAGTCTCTTACTAGGTGAAGCACCCGACTCGTCTTCCCCATTGACTGGTGGAGGTGGTGGAGGAGCAGCTCTTGTGGGTACTGACATCTTATCTAGCCTTGAGCGAAGTTGTATGTCTATATGGTTGAAGAAGATATGTCATCTAAAGGGGAAAGCTATTTATGTAGATATAGATGCAGTGGTGATGCGGGGTAAACATGAACGAAGGTCAAAGCGATGAAACACATGGTTGAGGCATGTCAGTCACGTGTCAACCTCAAGGAATCAATTGCCGCAATTGGGGCCCTGATGCGACGTCATCCCAGTATTACTCTAGAGTGAGACAAGTGAAAAGAGTCAGGCCAAGATGAAATCTCGCTTATGATAAACATTCATTTCTGAATCAATATATTTCTATAGAGTATACTCTTGTTCTCATATCACACAAAAGACGTTAGGAATCAGTACAAGATGTCAAATCTCAAAGCACATTTCAACGATAATCCAATCACACCTCCGGTAGAAAGAGTTGGAAACCCTATCGAAAGTGCAGACTTTGGAGGAACTTACGAACCTCCCAAAGATGGTTCATCGACTCCAGGTGAACCTATCCCATTCTCAAGGTAAGTTACGTCTCCTTGTACAAGTTGATGAAAACATGACTCGGACCAAGACTTCGCAATCAGAATGACCAGCTAATTATGCGTTGTTTCGCGTCTTTATAGACCTTCAACACCTACACCGGCTCATGTAAGTCTGATGATGTGTTCAGTCATTTAAGCCAATCGTTCGATCAATATCAATCGCAAACATGGGGGAAGCTGATAATAGATCTACGTATACAGGATCAACTTGCTTTTGTCGGATTAGGAGAGATGGGTAAGAGGATGGCATCTAATCTAGCAAAACATTTAGCTTCGGAAGGACAGGTAAGTTTCTCCTTCATTTCATTGATCCGGAGACAAGGAAACGAACGAGACATATGTACCTCATAACAGAAATATTAAAGGCTCAGATATGTGTCTTCTGCTCAGAGAGCTGACTTTTGCTGTTTTGGTTATGGTATAGCCTCCACTCTTAGTATACAACAGAAAAGAAGATGGTGTTCATAAATTCCTTGAATACGCTAAAGATCATGAAGTTCCTGAAGATTCGTATAAAGTGGTCAATGATTTAGAAGATATCGGAAGGACGTGAGTTCTGATTTTAACTCAGGTACTGGACTTGTATCTTGTACTGAAATTGCTTTATCTACAAATAGTGCCGATTTAGTAGTCACTTCGCTTGGTGGTGATGAAGCTGTGGAAGCTGTTTATGCTCAATTGTTCCAAGGGCAAGAGGTGAGTCTGATGTGACATTGACCATCATATGAGACGTACCGAGTTGACTTACATCATGCCAATACAGACTCAAAAAGGTACAGGTGATGGAATCGTTCCAGGTGGTAGAGGTCGAACAACGATTTTCGTAGATACCAGTACAGTAAGTATGTTTCATCAAGGTTGAAGTTGACATTAGAGCTCAAATCACTGATCATGATGGACTGTAGATCTACCCAACAACAGCTGGTAAACTAGAAGATCAAGCGCGATCAGCTCCTCATAGAGTATTCTTATCATGTCCTGTATTTGGTGTTCCAAAAGCAGCAGAAAATGCCGATTTAATCTTAGCTATTTCTGGTGATTACTTTGCTAAGAAACATGCAGCTCATGCTCTTGTACCTGCTATCGGAAGGAAAGTTATGGATTTAGGAAGTAATGTGGAAAGAGCAATGTCTTTCAAGTGAGTCCAGATTAGCTTTAACTCGCTTAAAGAGCAGAGCTAATATTGTTCGGTTAAATAGACTAGTAGGAAATGCATTAGAATTAGGATTTATTGAATTATTAGCTGAATGCTTTACATTATGTGATCAATCTGGTGTAGGATCAGATAAATTAGTTGAATTAATTAAAGATCAACATAAATCACCTGCATTAATTAGATATGCTGATAGAATTACAAATAATAAATTTAATAGTGAAGGTGGATTTAATTTAGGTGGTGGAATTACAGATGCAAGACATATTAGACAACTTGCTGAAAGTCATAATGTACCTATGCCAACAATGGATGTAGCTCAACAACATATGTTATCTGCTAGAGCAAATGGTGGTGATTTAATGGATTGGACAGCTTTAGTTGGTGGTCAAAGGATTGCAGCTGGTCTACAACCTTTTGCAGGAAGGGTAAGTTGTTATATATTCTAACTCATCGTCATACTTTGGAAAGCTTCGTTTATTAATTTGGGTGAATGTATAGGTACGACTTGAGAAATACGAAGAATAAAAGTGTAGTTAGAAGGAATGTTACCGGTTGATGATTTTATGGGATATATCATAGTATGCATGATGCGTATAAGCTCGAATACTGATGTCAAAAGCGAAACTACGTATTGATGGTTTCCCACTTGCTATTCCTTACTACGAAGAATGCTGATGTCAGCTCCGTCAGATTCCATTTCACAATGCTGTACTTACAGAACAGAGGTACTTCATGAATTTTACCGAAAGATCCTCCCAGTATTCCCTTGACAAATCACGTGGAGCGAGATTCATGTGACATTTCATGTATGCCCAAACCCAGTCGACAGGAAGACCTTTCATTAAATCCCTATCCCCGCCTTTCTTCCAAAACTTATCGGTGCCTTCGTACGAGGCGTCCTGCCAGTAAGCGCATGTATTGATCACTCGACAGGCTGTGAAAATGTCATTGAATTTGGAAGCGAGAATGAAAAGATCGTAGGCCCTCTCGTGACCAAACTTATTGATAGGTTGGACTTGATTTAACATTCGGATTGCGATATTGGCTGCCTCGTATCTTTCGCAAAGCTCTACTGCTGCTTTGAAGTCTTCCCAGTCTTCCTGTACAATTTCGAGTGGTTGATCATTCACGACCAAGAGGAAGAGTATAAGTGGAATTGAAGGATGATCAAGATGAATACTATTGTCATCCGAATCGCAGGTGGAAAACATTGATCGAAATACCGCACTATTTGGAAATTGCACTTGTTAATTGGACTTTCCTTTTGAGATATATCACCCTTTTTTCCACTTACCTGTTGCACTTGAGAAGACAACTATCAACTCTCATTGCAACACCATTGGAACTAATGATGACCAGATCTTTAGTTTCATCTTTGAAATTTTTCATGATATGGATATTGTTTTCCGTCTTTTCCAGTGTAAGCTGTTGACATCTTGCTGGGATCGATGTAGAAGATGATTGGTGAGAATCTTATTGGAAACTTCGAAAGAATAAATAGGTCTTATGAAGTAAAGATGAAAGGTTAGAAGGAAGAAGGAAGAAGGAAGAAAGGAAGAAAGAAAACATGTCTTTAGTGTATTTGCTTTCGTCCGTATCCCACGGTGACGCATCAACTGTATTCTGAGCTGACGAGAGATTGTCAATTGATGTCATGATTTTAGAACTGTATACTTGTCAACCAATTGTACTCAGGCCTAAATTGAATTATCTGATTTCTGTACCTGCATAGATAGAGTATTCATATTATCCCCTTGTATGCCACGGTAAGTCACCGAATATTCTTGTATTGGATGATAATCGAGTGAGGCAATCATCATCGATTATTGCTGGGCCGCAGTTGGTGAGAGGTTTTCGCAAAGTCGCTCATCTGAGTAGGATTTCAATTTTCTTCTGAGAAATTAATGGCGAAATGCACTCGTGTTCAAACTGAGTGATACGGACTGTACATATCATCGAATATCATATGAAACTCAACCCTTATACTGTGCGGTAAGTCACTAAATGATCTTGCATCGAATGATAGTCGATTGTCTGGAGAACAATCCCCTTTTACTGCAATGAACCGAAAAAAATACAAATCAGCTTATGTTCTCAATTGAGCATATCCTGTAGCCACTTACAGGAAGAAGCAGTTTCCTGAATCTCGTTGAAATATCGTCCCATGTAGATTTGATATCTAATTTTCTAGTACGCTCCGTGTGAGCGCGGACGTAAGCCCAAATCCATCTTGAAGGAAGGCGATCCAAATGAGATCCATCCCATTCGTCGAGCGTCCAGAACTCATCTGCGGCTTTTGCGTAGCAAGCTCGATTTGCACCACAGGTGGATATTATTCGACAAGCGGTGAGGATATCATTGAACGTTGAGGCGAGAACGAATAATTCATGTCCGATATGGTCACCAAAGAGATCGATGGGAGTAACCTGGGACAACATCTTCGTACCTATGAAAGGTGTGTCATATAGATTACAAAGTTCAATTCCTTCTTTGAAGCTTTTCCAATGATAACATTTGAGCTTCAGCTCGTAACCATTCAAGGCGGACAGATACATTTCGAGGGCCTGATGGGAATGATCCAGATGTACATCGTTATTTTCGGAATTGTTGATTGATAACATGGATCTAAAGACAGAGCTAATGGGTGACAAGGAAGAATATCTCGTCAGCTCGAATCTTGACAGATTCTGGTCACAATGGTGGCTGAGCTGAAGAGAAGAGCTAGCTAATCTCAGCTTACCTATGAGCTTGAAGTATAAAACTATCTACTCTGAATGCGATATCGTCTGAAGAGATGATAACGAGATCTTTATCGGTATCATTGAAATTTTCGTGATATCGATATTCTTTTCCACCTTTTCCAATATAGATATTCGACATGGTGAAGCTTCGCCAATGGAAAATAAAAGTTATTATGGGTTGTGATCAACAGGGAGAAAAAGAGAGAAATAAGGAAACATGAGTTCAAGATAAAAATTTCCACCTCATATATAAGTATATCGCTGAACTATATTTAGGTATCTGAAGAGGGATAAAAGGTAAAAGGGATCCAAGCGTATAGCGTCATGAAAGCATGACATGACCATGATGATATTGCGCCCTTTTTGATCGTAAGTGAAAAGCACGAAGCCTCTTCGATCGTAGCTATGCAATTTCACCTTCTGTCCAGAAACTCCTTTTGAGGTGATTACACTCGGGAGGCATTGATATGAAGCATATGTCATGAATGACATATCTCGAATTCGATAATTCGCATAACCAGTGTATAAGCGATTCAATCCGGATTCAGCGGATTGAATATAGTACGTTTTGGTCAGTCTGATCATGCAACTGCTACGGACGGTTGTTGACAAACAGCATTATAGTAGGAATCGAATTCTCTCGAGAACAACACAATACCATATCTGCGATCTGCATTATGCATCCAAGTTCATACACATGAGCGCTTTCAGCATATTTGATTGATCTAGACACATTTCCCAAGTCAAATGACGACTGTATCATATACTCCGCACAATAACCTAAGGAATCTATTTGAGACATCTTCCCAATAATCTTTACTTCCACGAGGATATTTGGTAGGATTATGAGCATATAAATACGCCCAGACCCAATCTCCTCTAACGTCCTTGATTGTATCCTGCTTCCAAAGTTGAGGATTCCAAAAATCGCCATATTTAGTGTTATTTACAGTTCTAGATCGGACATCTTTAATGATTCGACAGGAAGTGAGCATATCGTTAAAATTAGGCATAAGACAAAAAAGTTCAAATCCATTTTCAGCTCCAAAATGACCAATCACCCCTTTTCCTTCATTAATTTGACCTAATAATCCAAGACCTTGCATTTTCGTTTCATACTTCAAACACATGTTAAGCGTTTCTTTGAAAGTCTCGTAAGTGATATCGGTGAAATCAATAGCTTCGTCTCGGATCGTCTGGAGGTAAAGCTTGATTGCGGACGAAGAGTGATCAAGTGAGAGTCGAGATAGCATAGAATCGAATACTGGACTATGATACCAAAAGGATATCAGTTGAAAGTCAACATTAAATGTCAAAATAGTGCTTGGGATTGGGAAGATACTCGAAACTCACCTGGCGGTTTTTAACAATTCGCTATCAGTCTTCAGAGCTTGGCCATCTGAGGTGAGAATAATGAGGTCTCCACAACTCTCCGCGAAGTCCTCGTTGTATCTGTATGGTTTACCTTGGAATGCGATACTCATTTTCCTTATCAAGGTTCTCAGTGAAAGTCGAATGCTTGAGGGTTGATGCTGATTTAGATAAAGTGATAAAGTGATAAGTGAAATAAAAATGTAACGAGTCGCTTTTAGGATGATACATGTATAAACCTGCGGAAGCTAGAAGCTAGAAGCTACGTCGCCGCCAAGGCGTGTTCAATCGCAGGCCAAAGGATGTTGGTTGCTTCTGATTGATTGGCGGAAACGCTCGAAGTGTGAAGAGAAACTTCAGCTTTGACATGTGTACAGTGCCTGTCATCAGCGTCGTTGTACCCATAATGTTGCAGAAAGCTTGCTTGATCAATCCAAGCCCGCTAGCAAGGCTGTTGACAATCTGTTCCGACATATACAACACATATATAATGTTCCCCTCTGGAAGAGATCGCGATCTTCTCAGAACCCCGAAACCCCTATCCATGACAACCATCAATTCCGGTTAATCAGTCCTTTTGAGCTTGAAAATTGCACTTGTCTTACACAACATGCGTGCTTATGATCATACATATGCATGTCTAACGGATAATCCTGACTGGATAAGGTATCGCATTCTGGTAATTCCTAATGTATGCTTATGTACAACCTATCGTATACTGACACCCCGTCTACTTTTATTTGTACATTTCAGAACGATGTTTACTTTTACTGTGCAGAAATTGGATACGAATGGGTCTCGTCAGCTTATTGCCCCTCTCATTTAATACAAGATATAATGTAAATCACGGAGGACTCACAGGAAGTAAATTCTCCAGAAATCGAATGGAAACGTCATTCCAATAATCTTTTGTACCTTCAGATTCATTTGAATTTCTATGAGCTTGCATATATGCCCAAACCTAAGTACTTGGTAATTTATTCATAATATCTCTTTCCCAATTATTAGTTTTCCAGAATTTATCAGCGGAGTTACGGCCATAAGCTTCATATCCTATTTTACTAATGATTCGACAAGCGGTTAAGATGTCATCGAATTTAGCAGCTAGAACAACAAGTTCATAGCCATTAGTATAATCAAATTCCTGAATTTTAGTTAGTTTTCGAAAAAGTTGAGGACCTATTGAAAGTGTATCATATCGTATACAAATTTCGAGTAATTCTTGGAATGTTTCGTAAGTGATATTCGAAAGATCGAGGTGTCGATCATCCAGGGCGAAGATGTAAAGACCTAGGAGTTCAGCTGTATGAGGAAGATGAACTTGATCACCTTCTGTATCGCATGTTGCGAACATTGATCGAAAGACGGAACTACATAAATCGTATCAAATCTCTCATCAGCTTAATAAACTTTCTCACTGTGGATACCACAGAGCGGTCCACGAGCTGTCCTAAGGACACGGATGAGTTTGCTCCTTACCTTGAAGTTCTGAGAATAGTACAATCTACTCTTAATGCCAGATTATCTGAGCTGACGAGAACGAGATTTTTGGAAGTGTCATTGAATTTTTCGTAATATTCGTATTCTTTACCGCTTTTAGTAGTGTAGGTCGTTGACATTGTGGAAGAATTTGTGTGGGATAGAATCGTGGATGCTTGAGGATATTAGTAATGGAAAGAGACGAAAGCTCATATCATCTAAGGAGGAAGAAGGAAGAAGGAAGAGGAAAGAGGAAAGAGTAAGATGTCAGCCAATCTTGTCTATTAGCTCTGATCTCAACTGCCACATATAGACTACTAAGCTGCAAAGGTTTCAGGTACAGTCAGGACAATGACCGACGGCTAACGACCTTTATCACTATATCATTATTGATGACGAGTTTCACCTCCACATTTGTTGACTTGTTTTCATATCTTCGCTATATACAGCCGATCTTTGTTGAACTTCTCTAAATAGCATATGGTAGGGTAGGATAAGAGAAGCTACAATGCAGCCTGTACACCTCATCGTACTTACTCACGGCTTATACGGATCTTCCATCAACCTCGCAGCAGTGAAAGAGGAACTCATCAATCTATCTTCGCCTTTACCTTTACCTTCTTCCCCTTCCACATCGAGATCCGCTGGACCAGCTTTGGAGACCGTTGTGTACTTGCCTACAGGAATCAAAGGACCAAAAACATGGGATGGAATTGATGTTTGTGCTCATAGGATTGTAGAAGAGGTATGTCTATTCTCAGTGGACTACTCATCCATGGTCTTGGAGGTTGAGCTGATGAATGATATAAAGATTGATAGGGAGATTGAAAGACTTGAAGATGATGGGAAGGATGTAGTAGGCTTTTCAGTGGTGAGTAAGATCCACTAGTACTGCATGCCAGTCTCTGATGCTGATGTGAGATATGAAGATGGGATATTCCCTTGGAGGTTGTAAGCAAACTCCTCTACGGTCGATCTTCTGACTTCCTTCTAATGAGCTGGAGTAGTGATATCTCGCTATATCATCGGTATTCTACATGCAAGACAGCCTTCTTTCTTCTCGAGGCATAAACCGATATCATTCTCAACAGCTGCTACACCTGTGAGTTTGTTTTACATCACCATCTATCACCACTTCTCATATTGACCCGAATATATTGCAGCATCTAGGTGTTCTAAAATACGGTCAGTCAGCATTCTTTCAGACGTGACGCTGAAATTAAAACTGATGGATCGGCTGTAGGTACTTTGACCAATACAGTTGTGCATACAGTAGGGAGGCAGCTGTTCAGTCGCACTGGTAGGCAGATATATTGCTTGGACAAAGAACCGGAATGGGGAGGTAGAGGATTATTAGAAATGATGGCTGATCCAGGTGAGTTAAGCTATCCATGAAATGACCGTACGAAAAGCTCATACATCTGCACAGATCATGTATTTGTACAAGCTTTAAGACTTTTTCCTAAAGTTATGATTATTGCCAATGGGTGAGACGAATAAGTGTCATACTTAGATTCTGCTCGTTGAGCTAACAGGTTGCCTTGCTTCTGGCTGATAGATGTCAAGATAATACTGTACCTTATCCTACAGCATCAATATCCTATTCTGATCCATTCCAAGATATAACGACGATACATGTAGAAACCGATGAAGATCATATTGTACAATCGTATCGAAAAGTTGAATATCCTGATCCTGAGGATTTACCTGTAGATCATAGTAATGATTTAGATGAAGATGGCGAAGATGTTCAAATTCAAATTAAAGTGATTAAAAATCCTATCAGTAGAGTGACAAATGAATGGAAAGGTAGAAGAAGACAACCTTTACCACCACCATTTATGATATTCCCTTGGCCTTTTAATTATGTAAGTTTAACAAATAAACCTCTGCGTTATGCGATATTAGCTGATCTATAATGATGTTTAGATGCTATTTTTGATATTTCCATTATTGTTACCCTTCATTCTGGTATATGTGTGAGTTTGAATGACAGGATCGTAATTTTATTCACAAACTATCGAGCTGATTCATTTGTTGAATAGAACAACTGTTATTGCCATTGCTAATTTTCATTCGTAAGCTTGGGATATCATCGTTCTTTGCGTTTGCCCTTGAAATCATAGACTGAGACACATTTGTGATTTTTCCATGCATAGACGAAAACGTATACGTACACATCGAGATACTATTGAAAATAAACCATTACTTGTTTCGTCCTCTATTTCTTTAGTAGATACAATAGAAAATACAACACGAGAATTACAAAATACTATTTCAACAACAGTTAGAGAATCAAATTCTTTAGATGGTACTTCAACTCCACCACTTTCAGATCCTATTGAACATAGTAAAATAGCACCATTATTACTTAGTTCAAATCAAAAATTAATGATTAAAAATTTAAATGATTCAATACCAAATGCTGAAAGAGTTATAAGTTGGTTTCCATGGGCATATAATAGTCATGCAATGTTAATTTGTCGGTAAGTCTCTTAATTTATTTTTTAAGGAAAAAAAGAAAATCAGTTGATAAGGGGTTTTTTGTGTTGTAGTGATACTAAGCGATTCCCATGGCAAGAAGATGGAAGAGGAATAGTAAAGAAATGGACAAAATTCGTATATGATGCTGGATTTATTGGACTAAATGAAGAAGATCAAGAAGGAGGATTAGTTGAAATTCATGGTAGATTGGAAATGGAATAGAAAGATGATATCAAGTATATATACATCGAGACTGTGTTCCACTATTCGCCTGTATTCGATGGTTGCTGCTCATACCTCGTTCAGATTTTGCCCATTTGTATACTAGACATGCATAGATGCTATATTTAATAAAATACTCTGTCATGTTAATCAAGTCGCCTTTCCAAGTTTGTTTTACTAAGCAAGTTATGTGAGTGTTACGTTTTGACATCTTCCATCCGTCATCCATCATCCATCATCCATCATCCGTCATCCATCATATATCATTGATAATCCGAATCTCTAACAATTAGAATTCGATAAGCTCAAGTACCTCATCGATAATCCGCTCGTATCAAAGGTTAATAACTAATGTTGAGGTTTTATATTTGGATAAATCTGAAAATAATCATTTCTATCAATCAATCATATTTAATATTTCTTTAAAAGAAAATTTACTTACTTTGCCAGGATTCATTAAATTATGAGGATCCACTGGAAATTAAGCAATTCGCAAATTCAAATATAATTAGTAAATTTTTCTTTTTAATTCTTTTTTTTTATTTTTATTTTTTAAAGTTTTTATAAAAATAATTCCTAAGAATTTTTTTAAACTTACAAGTTCTTTTTATAGTTTCCATTAAATTTACAGTACCATTACCTAATTCTAAAGGAAGATAATCTATTTTACCAATTCCAACACCATGTTCACCTGTACATGTACCATCTAATTTAATTGCTCTTTCAACCATATCATGTACTGCATTTTCAACAATTTTTAATTCTTTATCATTTGTAAATAATGCTAATGAATGTACATTTCCATCTCCAACATGACTATTTTAATTTTTTTAATTTTCCCCCCCTCTCTTAATCAGCTAAAACATACTTTTTCATTTTCAATAAAAATTGTTTTTATTAAACTTACCCAAAATGACATGCTATTATTCCTCTCTTTTCGAAATCTTCTCTAGTTTCTTTCACTAGTCTAGGTAATTTCGATATAGGTACACTAAATTTGTAAAAAAGATTCAGTACTTAATTAACACTTAAAAAGAGTTCGAGGTTCAAAACATACCATACATCCGTTGTCCATACTTTTGCTCCATCTTTTAAAGCTAAAACACTCCATAATGCTGCTTTTCTACCTTCCCAAAGACTTCTAGCTTCTTCATCTGATTTTGAAAATTCAAAATTTTTACCTCCATGTTTCTTTACTACTGTTTGTACATTCTTTGATACTTCTGACATCGCCGAGTCAGATCTAAATGTCATGTAGAATCAAATTAGCACGGGTAAATCTAATAAAACAACGTTCACTGCGCGGAATAAGTGAAATGGGTATCTAAATATACTCACCCTTGGAATTTGAAGAATAATGTATCTGCTTTAGGATAAGATTTTTTAACCATTCCACCTTTATTTATAGCATCTATCGTACTTGCATCTAAATATTCAACGCATTGTACAGGGAAACCAGCATTAACTACTTCGGTCGCTGCTTTAACGGCATCTTCTACACCTGGAAAATTCACAACGGCGCATTTTGTAGGTAAAAGTGGAGCTAATCTTAATGTAGCTTCAGTTACTATACCCAAAGTACCTTCTGCACCTATGAATAATTTTGTAGTATCGAATCCAGCTGCTGATTTACGTGCTCTTTGACGAGTTTTTATCACTTCTCCTGAAGGTAGTACGACGGTCTAATATAATGTCATATTAGCTACAAGTTTGAGGATATGCCAGCTTAATTATGACGAATAAATAATGAATCAACTTACAAGATTTAAAAACCATTCTGCTTTAGCAGTTCCATATCTTACAGCATTTGTACCTGAACAACCTGTTCCGACCATTCCACCAATTGTAGCTCCAGGTCCAGGATCTAAAGGGAAAAATAGAGGTACACCTTCTTTTACTAAATAAGCATTTAAATCTTCCCATTTAACACCTGATTGAACAATAACATCTCCATCTGCTTCTGAAACTCTAATTATTTTATCCATTCCTGATAAATCTAATGAAATACCTCCATAGGGCTATTTAGATAAAAAACAGGGAATCAATTATTCAATTCTAAAGACAAAAGAAGAAAAATGAAAATCACTTACACTACTGAAATGACCTTCTAAAGAAGTTCCACCTGAAAAAGGTGTAATAGGTACTTTAAATTTATTAGCAATTTTAACAACTTGTTGAACTTCTTCTGTTGAATTTACCCAAACTACAACAGTTGGTTTTTTAGCTTCATGATATGACCAATCACTTATACCATGACTTTCTAAATCTTCATCATCAATTGAAACTTTATCTTCTTTACCTTTTTCTTTAAATAATTTAAATAATTCTAAAATTGCATTTTCATAATCTTTTTTATTACCATATTTAGGTTGATTTGCTAATTGATGTGAAATTGCGAAACTTGATTCAACTAAAGATGTTGAAGGTGGTAAAACTCCTACATTACCTATTAAATAACCTGCTCCTGCGAATAAAGTTAATGATAATGCATACCATGCTGTAGATAATCCTGTTGATTTTGGTAATTGAGGATTTTGAGATGCAGAGGACGAAGAAGAATTTAAACGAGTTTGTTTGAATGATCGTGATATTGGAGATCTTGAAGAAGATAAAGCTCTTCGTAAATTACCTGCTGACCTCCAATTGAAAGACATCTTGATTGCTTGTCTGATTGATTGTTCTCTTGTGTATGATCAGTCACACCCAAGTCATCAAGTCGCTTTGGGTGGGTTGCCGGCGGTATTGCTATGTCATGAACAAATTCAAAATATATGAGAAATATACTTTTATATTTACCTGGTACTAGTAGACTTATCCTTCGAAACGTATGCTTAAGTTATCGGTTATGACCGAGTAGTAGTAGTATCATTTGATCACGTACTAATGATGCCATCGTTTATTGCCGGGATAAATCTTTCCAGCTTACCGATTTAACCGAAAGTCAACATGCAAAGTCAAGTGGAGGTGAACTAGTTGATCAATGAAAAACGGTATTGTCGGATAAATCCAATTCTTATCGCCGACATGGTATTTTCTTCTTCACTGTACGAGTGCCACTCTTCTTTGTCACTGATTAACAGTTAACGGAGATTTAATCAATAATGCTTTCAAGAGGAATGAAATTTGATTCCGTTGATTAGTTGAAACAAGTTTTGCGAATGGGAATTTGATTGCATGCATGGTGCGTGAGTTACTGAGTATCCAGCCAGACTCACTCACTCACTCAGTCTCTCTCTCTCGTTACCCCTTGCAGCTTGCTTGCATACTCACAAAAGTGTTGAAAAACATTTTGATTAAATATTGACCTTTTATTCTTTCATCCTTCAAGTTTAACCAAAAAGGTCAACCGTCAAAGTAAGTTACCTCTAAATATTTAGTGATGAAATGGAAAGGGGATGGTTAACTGATATTTGAAACTTTAAAAACAGATGGGTGCTTACAAGTACTTGGCCGAGCTTTATACCAAAAAACAATCCGACGTTCTTCAATTCGTTTCTAGAGTTAGATGTTGGGAATATAGACAACTTGCTGTTATTCACAGAGCATCAAGACCTTCTAGACCTGATAAAGCTAGAAGATTAGGATACAAAGCTAAACAAGGTTACTTGATTTACAGAGTTAGAGTTAGAAAAGGTAACAGAAAGAAGCCTGTTCCTAAAGGTGCTACATACGGTAAACCCGTTAGACAAGGTGTTAACCACCTTAAATACCAAAGAGGTCTTAGAAGTACTGCCGAAGAGAGAGTTGGTAAACGATGTGGAAATTTGAGAGTGTGAGTGGAGTTTCAATTTGGCTGTATAAGGAAAAGTAGTAGAAGAGTATGATGGATTATGAGGAGGAAACGGACCAGTTCATACGCTGCATTCTGGATGTACGCGTTGTGTGAAAGCGACGAGGGATTGGACTTGCGCTGTCAACAGAAGGGACAATTTGAAGGAGGATCAGTGGACTTGTCAAGCTTGAATAGGATGTGGGCGTGAGGACTACGTCATATAGCATTGGGTGTGAGGAATTGTCGAAGCACAAGTCTTTCGTGGAATGATTGGGAAAGATGCGGTTGGAAACGAGCTACAGACAAGAAATTTTGAACTGGGTGGAATGCTGATACTGTACCTTTCTTCTTAGCCTCAACTCTTACTGGGTTAACCAAGATGGTGTTTACAAATACTACGAAGTCATCCTTGTTGAGTGAGTTAACGTGTCGTAATTGAAAAATATGTGTATCGTATAATGACTAAATATATGTCTTTTTTATAGTCCATCTCACAAAGCTATTAGAAGAGATGCTCGAATTAACTGGATCGCTAACCCAGTTCACAAACACCGAGAATCTAGAGGTCTTACAGCTGAAGGAAAGAAGAACAGAGGTTTGGGTAAAGGATCAAAACACAATCATCAACCTGGACGATCTACTTGGAAGAAACACAACACTCTTTCTCTCAGAAGATACCGATAAACAATTCAAATTTGAACAGATTTATAATAAAAATTGGATGGTGCTTGTGGCTATTCGTTTTTATTTAGACTTGAATTTGAATGTTTTTATTGGTTTTTTTAGTGGATTGTTACGATGATCATAGGGATGCATTATTTCCCTTTCTGTATAAATTTTGTCAGATTGAAAATTGTTTTGATATTTAAGACAGTGAAGTGTTGTTAGGAATCCAAAGAAGAGTGGGCATTGGAGGTTTTGCCTTGCCTTTGAAAGCCGATAACGTTCAGCGTTCGTATTCTGTGACGTTCAACTGGAAGTTGAGAAAGGGTTCCCAAGATCAGGAAGAAGTCAGGCTGCATGTCGAATCATCTTGCATTGTGAGAACGTCGTCTGCATGAGAAAGATACTCTGCTCGTACAGTCATCCATTATCATCTCATCCTGGTAGAGGTCAAACGACCATGAACGGTCGGCTACTTCGTCTTTATGACTGCATGAACTGAATCAACAGGTCCAGAGCTCATCTGAAAATCCAAGAGCCCTAATCAACAACAAGTCCGAATGCGAAACATCGTGGTCTGAATGATCTAGCTTGGTGTCGCCATCCCGATATATGCGGAAAAAGAAGCTCGAATTGGGCATGAAACATTGACTATACTGATGCTACTGATAAGTCAACTTGAGCACGTAGTCATATTATGGTTGATCTGGTTGTTATTCGTGTGAAAAGAGCTCAGTCATCATGTGTGGTATAAATGCAGATTTTTATCCGTTTGACAAATAGGCATACTGGAAGTGTGAAACATCAGCAAACGGCGAATCCAGCTCATTTATTGGATTTGAACACTATGGAAGGGCATTGAAAAGCGACATTCGAATTCCACATTCATCGGTCCAATAACAAGCGTTCAAGGTGATTTCACTGTACACAAGCACCATTATTGGGGATCGTGAGCTTTCGCTGTTCTGCTCGAATATCATTATTGCTGTCAGCCAGATCGTTCAGAAGCGGATTGATCGTTGATTAAGTATCAATGTACTATGTATGGGAGGTGAGACATGTCTGGATGCGCATGACGGCTTCTGTTATTAATGGTTCAAGTATGGTATCGTATGAATCGTTAAGGAAAACAAGGGTCGTGAGATAGACACTCGGAGCGATATTATCGGATCTATCTTAACGCCGATGATATGTACAGTTGTACACTCGAGATGTGCTGAGTGCCACTCTCTTCTTCGCGTCTTCACCATAGCTTTAACTGTTCCACCATAGTCGTTTACCCTGTCACACAATACCATACCACACCCCATCCGATTGTAATTCGAATAGTCTCTGCCTAATCGGTCAGACCAGACTGACGAACGATTGGACAATTGCCAGTTTGCAAGTTGACAATTCAAGGATCTTGAATAGTGTATAGCTTAATAGCTAGATTTTTAGATTTTCTTTATCTTTTCAATTCAACCAAACATAAAAACGGACAAAGATGCCTCCCAAGTTCGACCCCTCGGAAGTTAAGGTTAGTTTTCGTGTATAAAGTAGGAAGGATATTGGAAGAAATAGATGAGAAAATGCTGATGATTGGTTTATTATTTTATGACTTACCTTCTTCATCGACTCTGAAAATCAATATCAACCATTCGAATTGATTTACAACTATACCTTTCCTCTCATTGTTTTATCTGAAAATTGGAATTGAATTGGAAATAATGGAAAATTTTAATTGAATATATGGAAATAGATCATTTACCTTAGAGCTGTTGGTGGTGAAGTTGGTGCTTCATCTGCTTTAGCTCCTAAGATTGGTCCTCTTGGTTTGGTGAGTTGACGTTTTTATGATTTGGTTTGTTTGAGAAAGGTCTACATTTTGGTTAGAAAGGAATGGAATATAATATGAAAGTTGTAATTGGAAATAAGTAGCATTGGAATTGGATGTACCATGTTATGATCCAGTGGGAAGGACGAAAATGGCGGATAGATATCATAATGGAGGAAATAGTCATGCTCGGCATACGTTCGACAATTATGATAATTGGACAAACGTTGAGTGAGGAACATGTAGGAGCTGTATAAGAATTGAAGGATGCGGGTTGAAGGATAGGTAGTAATTCGAGGCGGGACAAACGACTGATATAATTCTCCTTCTTCACTATAGTCCCCCAAGAAGGTTGGTGAAGATATCGCCAAGGCTACCTCCGACTGGAAGGGTCTCCGAGTAACTTGTCAATTGACTATCCAAAACAGGTTAGTCGGTTTGTTTATGGCAATCAATATCAAGGCGATCTTGCTGATGAATAATTTTCATTAATTCTCCCTCAATTTATCCTATCAACCCAAAACAATCATTATTCAACATAATTTGTAATATATACAATACTCCAATCTCAAAAAACTGATACGACTTACAGACAAGCTACCGTCTCTGTTGTCCCATCCGCATCTGCCCTCGTTATCAAAGCCCTCAAAGAACCCCCTAGAGACCGAAAGAAGGAGAAGAACATCAAACACTCTGGAAACATCCCTCTTGACCAAATCTACGACGTGAGTACTGTGTTTATTGCGCTTGAAATCTCTCGATGAGGATGGGAGAATATCCATATCTCAACATTTCTTTTCCTCTCGCCTATCATATCCGACTCCATCGGATTGGACTTAAAATGAGTTTATAAGTGCTAATAAATTGTTTTTCCATAAATCTAGATCGCCCGAAAATTGGCTCACAAATCATTCGCCAAATCTCTTTCAGGTGGTGTTTTAGAAGTTTTAGGTACTGCTCAATCAGTTGGTTGTACAATTGACGGAAAACCACCTCACGATATCATTGATGCTATCCATGATGGTGAGATTGTTGTTCCTGATGAGTAAATTTACTCTTCTAGATCAATGAAGGGCGTATTTGTTTCCTATGTAAATATAGTAGGAAATGATGCATTTGGGATTATAACGCATATTCACACTTGCTCCTTTTTGAGTACGATCTTGAGTTGGCAGTTTTTGATCTGGATGAGACTTGAAGTTCCTTTGAGGGACTGGAATGTGCTGTGCAGATGAATATTGACAAGACTATACGAGATTTGAACTCGTTGGCGGCTCCAAGATATTCTTCAACTTACAAGGGATTGACCTGATGTTGACTTCTGCACTGAGCACAGATCACTGATTGATATTGCTCTTCGTGAATATCAGATAAGATGCGGTTGTTTGTTTGCCTCGTTTCGATGTCAGGTATACAAATGGAATGTTCAATCTGAATACACGGGAGGTTGTATTCTGGTTGGGTTCTACAAGTTGTAAATATTGACCATTTGGAGAAACATTATCCTATCGGATTCCTTCAAACGATATAAGCATCTGCAAGATGTTGCATTTGAGCAGAAGGTTTAGATCAGCTTGCCTTACATGCATGCATACCTTGGTATAAATCTCTATCTTCAGTGGTTTATGCATTTTTGCCACCTATAAAATGATAGAGTGCCACTAATTCAGGGTAATATTGAATAAAAAAGTATATAAGGATTACTCAGTTGTTGGAATTCCCATTTAACTCGTCCCAAAACCTAAACTCCGTTGTACACACTGAAACAACGAGTCTCTTTTCATATTTCGTTTCTTCTTCTTATTCAATCGTTCTGTATATCATTAATTGAACAATCACAAAGCATCAACGCTTATCAAGGGTCAAGTCATTGCATTATCGTCTTTTATAACAAAACGAAATCAACATTACGCGTATTTATCAATTAATAAACCAATATTGATTTATCAAATTATCAATAACTTATCCCTTTGATTCGCCACTAAACATAAGATGTCAGGTTTAGCTCTTCCTACTTCATCTTCCTCTAATTCTATACCTAAAATCGGATCTTCGAGTCAAAATAATGGAAATGGAAATGGAGTTGGACAAATTATAAGAGATGATGAAAGATTAGAAGGAGAAGGTGAAATATTAAAAAGAGCACCTGTTAAAGCTATTAGTAGTGTACCTGAAATTACATCTGTTCAAGGATTAGTACCTACTTTACAGTGAGTATCGTCTTTGTCTTTTTATCTCTATATTCTGAGTGGCAGGATAGGTTGAAATATATTGGAGGATTTGAATGCATGCGTCCGAGTTTAGTGTGTTTGGACGCTTTACTTATAATCAATCATGACTATGATAAGTGTATAGTAGCAGTTGCTGAATAAAATTTTTATTCTTACCGCAGAAATATAGTGGCTACTGTTAATCTTGAATGTCGGTTGGATTTGAAAACTATTGCTTTACACGCTAGAAATGCGGAATATAATCCAAAGGTGAGTAGGCGTTGTTATAAATAATCTACTCCTCCGTCCCCACCTTGAAGATCATGATATATATGGGACTGTACTGATTGTCATACTCTATATTTTTAATGCTGTCCTTCGCTCCTTACAATGTCTCATTCGACAACCCCGATACTCCTCCGCCTTCACTTAATCTACCCACCCACCTCCAAACTCTAACAGCGTTTCGCAGCAGTTGTAATGAGAATAAGAGATCCTAAAACAACAGCTTTAATATTCGCATCAGGTAAAATGGTAGTAACAGGAGCAAAATCAGAAGATGATAGTAGACTTGCATCAAGAAAATATGCACGTATAATTCAAAAATTAGGATTTGATGCGAAATTTGCAGAATTTAAAATTCAAAATATTGTTGGATCTTGTGATGTTAAATTTCCAATAAGATTAGAAGGTTTAGCATTTAGTCATGGTGCCTTTAGTAGTTATGAACCTGAAGTGAGTAGGAGTTTTGGTTGTATAGTGAAATCAAAGGTATTAATTGCTAAAACAAATTGATTTTGATTTTTGGTTTTTAAGTTATTCCCTGGTTTAATTTATAGAATGATGAAACCTAAAGTAGTTTTACTTATTTTCGTATCTGGTAAAATTGTTTTAACTGGTGCAAAAGTTAGAGAAGAAATTTATATGGCTTTTAATCAAATTTATTCGGTATTAGTTGGTGAGTTTATTAATTTTTTACATTTAACGCGTGAATTGAAATATCAAGATATTAACTAATTCATTTGATTGCTCATTGCAGAATTCCGAAAAGAAGCATAACATACCATTTCAGACTGGAAGCATCATACAGTCTCCGTCAAATTATTCTAGCGACACCGGCCAATAACTCAATCTCATTATTCTTCAATAACAAATGATTCGCTGAACTATTAAATCGTGGATCATCCAGCTCAGCTTTCTTCGGCTTGTAATGCGACCAAAACACTCAAATAATACTATCATCAGTTATCACCATTTATACTAAAGTTCACCTTACCAGAAATAATAAACTCAGTCACTTATCACCTATACCAGATTTCATTTTATACCCGCAACAATGTTGATACCCATACTTCCATAAAGAATAATTGTAAATAACATCTCGATGACCCTGAAAACAAGGAGCGAGAGAGAAAGAGAAATGAAGTTGTCTTTCCCACACCAAAAGTGACTCCAATTTAGGAGACTTTTATTCGTCTTCATAAGTCAAATCGAGTAATCGTACTTTGCCGTATTCGTATAGCATGTAAACTTGTAGTAAAAAATTTTGATGTCTAGCAATTTGACAGCAATGAACGTCAATCAATGGTCGATTTATCTTCTCGGTTCTGTTTCCCCTGACATCATCTCCTTCGTTTAATGCATCTGACTGAAGCTAAAGTAGCTTGTATACTGCAATTGAGGCTTTTGCCTGATTCACCGAACTTAGTCCAGATACAGAATTGCTATCTTGAAATTTAATACTCACTGAAACAAATGATAGCTTGATGTATAAACGTGCCTGATCGAATACTAAGCTTAATGGGATCATTAATTATCGAAAAGAAGCTGAATTATGCGTAAAATCAAGTAAATTTCCACCAATTGTAATTTTTATCATTGAATTATATGAATGCCTTTTTAAAAAGAGAGAAAAAAAGAGAAATGTATGTTAATATAATTAGATTCGAGAATTTAGGCTAAAAGATCAGTTACACTTGTTACTCGTTTAACGCAATATACAACAGGTGTAAATTTAAAAGCATTAGCTAAAATAGTTAATTTTGAAGTTATGATCATACCTATGATTGAAATTATTGAAGATGTCAAGAATGTCAAGTGAACTACAATACAGGAATTTCCTATGATTTGCAGCAAAATGGAATTATATTGTGATTGATTATAATATGGTTCTTGTTGGTATTAGCGAGATAACTTCTACACCTGGTATTGTTTGTCAGTTAATTGGATGTGCAGATTTATCTGTAGATTAAGTCAAATTATTGCCTAATGTTTTTTTTGCGTTGATTTGTATGATATAATTCAGCTTAAATTGTGGACGAGATTATGATCATCCAATATTAAAGGAATCAATCGATTAAATTGCTATTGCAGCTAAAGAATCAGCTATTTTTGTTGGATTAGGTGGAATGGAAGGTAATCCTAAAAAGATTGAAGAAACTTTACATCTTCAAACGTTAGGTAAGTTTTTTGTTATAACCAAAAGATTTATTTCAGCATTTGATGAGAGAAGAGAGACTGATGAGAGATCAATAAAATTGGATGCGAAACTTCAAACTTAATATTGAAATTGTAAGATGCCTGTTTCAAGATGATACAAGACTATTGAAATAGCAACATTGATAAATTGATAGAACGATAGATATATGCGAATACATGCAATGATAGATTATCATGACAACCGGACATTTGTGGCATGTCATAAATATGGTAAAGCCAAAACGAGTTCATCTAATCACATGAAATTATAATGGTTTTTCATATGGTGCGAAGGATGGTTGATCAAATACTAAATTATCTAATGCTCTCGTGTTGATCTAGAGAAAGAGGTAAAAAGGGTTAGACACTAATGCCTAGTATACTGACTGTAAGATGAAGTAACTTACAAGATGTGGACCTAATTGATCTAATCGATTAACACCTAATAAACGCAATGTAGTTTGAATTTCATCTCGCATTACTTAAAGACAAGTCAGCGTCATAGACACAAATAGAAGTCAGAATCACAAGGCAGATTTAACTCACTCTCTATAGCATGTACAACACCTTCTTCACCATATGTGAGAGAATATAAAAATGGTCTACCCATTCCTACACCTTTTGCACCGAGGCATAGAGCTTTTACAACATCTGTTCCCCTTCGACAACCACCATCAAGGTAAACCTGTAAATGTCCGGATCAGTTTGCGTATTTGATCAGATCACAACAAGACTCTCCACTAACCTCGCATTTTTTCAGGATTTGTGGACATTGTTTATTTATCTCTAATAACGTATACATAGCAGGTGGTGAACCATCCAAAGCTCGACCACTATGAATGAGTATTATCGTTATCAGCCCTGTGGTATATGGATTTAATGGACATGAGAAAACCTACCCATGATTTGATAAATAAATTGCATCAACACCCATTTCAGCAGCTTTCATAGCATCTTCAACAGTTTGAATACCTTTTAAACCAATAGGTAAAGTAGTATGTTTTCTTAACCATTCAATATCTTTCCAATTTAATTTTGGATCAATAAAACCTCCAACAGATCTACCAATTCCACCACCTTTATTATCATTTGAAATTTTACCACCTGAAATACCTGATGCAACTTCTACTTCTGCTCTTGATCTTTCATCTGCTTCTCTTTTTCCAGGTGCAGCTGCATCAACTGTAACGAAAATTGCTTTTAATCCTAAATCATTTATTTTTTTAATTAAATTTTCTGATTTTTCTCTATTTCTATCAACGTATAATTGCATAAAAAATGTTTGATCAGAAGATTTTCGAGATGATATTATATCTGGTAAAGGTGCTGAAGCGTTGGTCGAAATCTACATTGAATTTCGGATGAATTTCGAGGTCAAGGTTGGGTAGAATAGAAATAGGACTTACCATTTGGATTATATCGCATTGACCGGCACCTTTAGCTAAAAGGCATTCTCCCTCAGGATGAGCGAGCTTGGCCATACCAGCTGGAGAGATGAAGATCTAACGTGGGATTGACAATTTAGTCACAACAGTCGTGCAGGAGGCATCAAGAAAAAAGCTCACAGGTAAAGACGTTTCATAGCCTAACATGGTGGTTCTTGTATCCGCTACATCCACATCAACCATGATTCTAGGTCTGAAGAGTATTGAGTTAAAAGCGTTTCTATTTAGATCGAGAGCTATTCTATCAGGATCAGCAATGTTTGATTTTTCTTCGTAGGTAGTAAATGGAAGAGAAACAAGAGGTAGGTACTGTGTACTCACTATACTGATCAGTAGCTCCACTACTCATATATGCCCAAGCTTTTCCTGTTAATAATCTACGAGCAGCTTCATCAAAATCAGGTAATCCAATAATTTCAGCTAATTCAATTTTTTTTTCTTTTTTTTCTCCACTTTCAACTTTTGATATAGTTTTAGGTAATGTCATTGGATCAACTAAACCAATAAAGGCTTCTTCGTCTAAACCATTTTCAATAGTTCCAGGAGGATGTATAGGATTAAATATTCCTGAAGCATCTCTACCTGCTACTCTATGTATATGTCCTGCTCCACCTGGATGTATTTCTGCGAACTACAAATTACAATATCTCAGTATGATGTTTCATCCCTTTCATTTAATATTGATAATGCAAATCAGTATCATGAACTCACTGCAGTCAAATCATAAACTCTTCCATCGATTATTACCCAACAATCTTCAGGTGTATTGTGTTTGTTCACTTCGGTAAAAGGTATTAAAGCTCTTCCTACTGCTAAATCTTTTGAAGGAGAGGGATCATCTCCTGCTTCTTCTAATCGTATTGGAGAATTCAGTGCATATGCTATAGCCAACGAAGCTGCCGCCTTGATGATACACTTGATTAGCTAAATATTCTGATTTGGAAAATACCCAACAACTTACGGCTCCTCCTAGTTGAAAGATTTTAGCTTGAGATTTAGCAGCTCTTCGTGAAGAACTGTCAGAGAAGACCCTCTTGGGTACTTGAATAACCCTACGAGGTATCGTACGTGGTATTGAAAGTCTCAATGAAGGTCTGATTGTATTCATCATTATTGCTTATATTCAATCCAAATCACACTGGGCAACTGATTTCTGGTTGTATCTAAGAACGTCAATGATTGCTAGCTAGAATATTTTGCTTGATCACATATATAAGTATACCCGGTCCGATCAGATAGTGCTTCGGATCTATCGATTGCTCCCTTATTAAAGATGTTTTGCTCTCAATATATCTAGACAAATTGAAATAACGATAAATCATGTTTAACTTTTACGCTTAAAAACGGTAATCAAAGGGTTAAACAATAACATCGGCCCGGTTCCGGTCTTTTTTTTGCCACGTGTTTTAACGGTAAATATCGGTCCGAATCACCTTTTTAGTAAGTCATTCGGTTCTATATGAGATACTCTTCGGGCGAGAACTGGATTATATTATTTGTTATAGTTTGGGTTCAAGTGGATAGGATCACATTACTACTTCATTACTACTAGTACTTCTCTTGTTCGTTCGAAACACCCAAAAGCGTTTTGTAGACCGACACAACCTTCGCTCACTCGACCAGCTAGCTAGAATCTTATCATATTCAAAGCAAATTTCAGTTTAGCAACTAATCAATCATGTCAAGAGAATCAGTTTTGCTGTTCGGTTTAGGAGGTATTGGGGGAATATACGCTTGCATTTTACAATTGTCAGGAAAATGTGATGTACATGTCGTCGCCCGATCAAATTATAATGCAGTAAAAGAAAAAGGATTCAAATTGATAAGTCCTAAATTTGGGAATCATGATGGATTGAAATTTGCTGGTGGTAAATTATCAGTCCAATCTCTTGTTGCTATCCTATAGTCCTATTAACTAATGAGTGTTACTATCCCAGTTTGGAAATCTACTGAAGAAGCTGCTGCTTCAGGAACGAAGTTTTCATATGGTATGTACCATCTTTCTCAACTTATGGATGGAGACTGAATTCCGCATTTTAGTTCTTTGTGCCAATAAAGCACTTCTTGATGCTAAACCATCTCTTTCTGATCATTTACGACCTATAATTACACCTTCTTTGACTTCTATTGTACTTCTTCAAAATGGGGTTGGTGCTGAAGAACCTTTACATCAATCTTTCCCTGATACAACGGTCATTTCAGCAGTTGTTTGGACTGGTGGAAAAGCTTTACCTACTTCAGATGGAGTTGAACAATTTAATAGAGAAGGTTTAACTATTGGTGTTGATTATAGAAAAAACGGTAATAAACAAGAAGAAGATTCTAAATTAGAAAAATTAGTAGAATGGTTAAAAGCTGGAAAAGGTGATTGTACAGTAACTGAAGATATTCAAAGTGAAAGATGGGTTAAAGTCATTTGGAATTGTTGTTGGTAAGTTTTGTTTGACGTTTGACAATGCAAACAACTCATTCATTTATTGATTGGAATTATTATTTTATAGGAACTCACTCACAACTGCTACTCGTTTAAAAACTGGACCTTTCTTTGAATCTTCTTCTCAAGCTTTACCACTTTGTTATACAGTAATGAGAGAAGTTGAAGCAGTTGCAAAAGCTAAAGGATTAAAAATTGAAGATGGAACAGTTGATAAATTGATTAAACAATGTACAGATGTACCATATCCAGGTTTACCAAGTAGTATGATGGCTGATAATAACGCTGGAAGACCTATGGAAGTTGAGGTGAGTTTTCGCGTTACTTTGTTTGGTATTTGGTGAACATGAAATATTGATTTGTTTTTTTTTTGGATTTGTTAGGTTATTCTTGGAACACCTGTAAGAGAGGGTCAAAGATTAGGTGTACCTGTACCTACATTGACAGCGTAAGTGCCCTGCTGTAATTGATTCGGTCCTTGGTATATTGATAAGTGACCTTTTTTAGGATTTACACAATCGTCAAAGCTTTGGATTACGGAAACCAAAATTCTGAAGCTGCTAAAGCATAAAGACTTTACCAGTTGAGATAGAATAAGTCGGTGTAAGACTATTATATGACATGCATGGTATTACCGTAGAAACGATTCGGATTGCTTGACTCAGCGGTCCTCACCAACAGATATACAGGAAACATCACATTGCCGAAGTTTATTCTTATTAGAAGAATATATAATTGCTTCAGCTCATATTGTAATTGCTTGAGCGAATTGACCGAAACTGCTTGACTCGGAGAGTTATTTGTAAACGCTCCGGACTAGCGACACAGTCATTCAGGTTTTCGGGTTCTACTGGAATGATGGTCAGGTCAGAAATGACACTTAGTTTATATCTAGATCAATATTTAAAATAGGATAAGGGGGGATCGTGGGGAAGCAAATACCTGAAGTAAGAAGTATTTTGGTAGATCTCAAAAGAAACTTACGCGTAAAGGGTAAAAAATAAAGAGGCTTAAGGGATGATCTTGTTAATAACGTTATGAATTGATTTTCGTGCCACTTGATTATCAAAATGGTAATTTCGTTTCCAACATTTGGCTTGACTGGAATCCTTTTTTGGGTTATTTTAGAATTGTGATTGATGGCGGTATCGTGTACCATTGATGTCATTATGAGTTTTGAAACCTGCTCATCATGTTACATAAGTCGGTACTTGAAGTTTGGAAATGATAGGTAGTTTGTAATTAGTAAATTGGTGTGTCAACATCCTACAAATGTATGACAAAATTGAGTATCGATTATCTCTGGAGGTATGTAACTAAGGGAAATCACATTCACATGTTACATGGGCGTTGACAAAGTGGAACCGAATAACCTTCCAATTAGATTAGAGATAACGTTTGATTTGTTATGAGAAAGTAATTTGATTATCCTGTTGGAGATATCTTATCCAATATCAACGATATGTAAGTCGTCTTGGATGATCGTCAAGCAAATGCACAAAATCGCTTCGGGAAGGGCAACTACTTGAACAGATGCAATGAAAGAAGGTCCCTTTCCGTTATAAACCCCGAGATGTTTTATTATTCCGGAAAGAATGCGTGTCAGCGTACAACGTACAGCTTGATTATTCTGTCGTAGACGCAACACATGTTATGCAAGCTAAGAGCGTTCGTACGGTGCGAAATCGTGGTATAAGTTAATTCCAAATCTTTGATGGAGTATGACGATATTCGGTATGGCTAAACGCCTCATAACGTTTTCACTATTTAATGGTTTTCCTTGTTCATATAAGGAAACAATGATGTACTATCATTCTTGTTTCACCACCAACACTAGGCTTTTTGTTCTTTGCTCTTTTGCATCTTTCATAGGAAGGATACATGAAGGGGGATTAACAATCTTTACACGTTAGATATAAATTTGGTTTTTGACTGAAAAATACCGTAAGATTTTCAGTCACCGGTTTAAGAGAATAATGGAAACAAATGGTTTTCAATTTTCATGACATATTGAGTCGCGGAGGGAGAGATCGACGAACTTAGGATGTGCTCTTTCTGAGCTCTGTTTCTTGTGCTTGAAGTGAAGTAATAATTTAGGATGCAAAGCGATCTAGGGCGATGGTACCGGTAAACGGGTTTTTTCTGTATTCGAGTAACGTTAATTTGAAAGAATGTTTAATCTAAATCAAAATGATCGGGGTGTTTTTATCTTTTCTCAGGGCTTTTTAAATTGGCCCTTTCCTCTTTGCCCTCTTATAAATATCTTTACCGCAAAAAAGAGCCCCTGAGACCCTCTCAGATCACTTTGTTTTACTATTATTAAACCGAAATTCATCCCACATTTTCATCACCGTACTCTTTACGGTATTCATAACGTGCTTTTCTTCTAATGGTGGGTTTTATCCTATTCAGCGATCCTTTAGAGTCAAATTACATCAAAACTCAAAAATCTTACCAGTTGGGTATAATCGGTTTGTAACCACCTAATTCATCACTTCAAATGTAAACCCCACAAATACAAACCATTGATATCTCGATTTAACCATTGTTGGTATTAGACATTCTTTTTTTGGTTGTCATTCATCAATTTGTGTATACGCTATAATTCATTATCATCTTTATCATAATTGTAATATACGCAGTGACCTTTTCATCATCAATACGATCGAATTTATTTAATCAAAATTAAAAATTAGCTGAAGATGTTGATGTGAAAACAAAACAAAACAATTACCCGGCACTACCATCATCAAACAGTACTAAATCCTATAATTGGCATCATTTCAATTGATTGAGATTTCCTATAGATGATTACCAATCAGACCAGATTGATCTTTATGATTGATATAGACTGATAAATTAGGTAGATCTATTGGTGCTTTAGGAATAGATTGCAAAGCCCCGCCCCGGGCAGGTCGTTAGTCTTGCACATAGGAGTTTCCGACGATCTATTGACTAAAATTCCTTCAATTCATCATTGATTCAATCTATACATGGAATTAAAACAATAACAAGAACCCAAGACAACGCGAACGCTTGTTCAAACTCAATCAACAGGACGGGAATTGAGACAATCATTACACTTTACTGCTATAAACAAACAACGACATCAACACAAAGATCGCTATTTCACAATATCAAATTCACCCACTTCCAACAGATACAATATCTTGCCCATCATACCCCTTGTCCATTCAACCGATCACACGATGGTAGGACCATCGCTTTACAATAATCCACGTAATGCCGTCGCATCGTCCTCTCAACAAACTTTACCACCGAAGCCGATAGGTCAAGAACCTTCACTTCCAGCTCGGAGATTATCGCGACATCTTAGACGCCGTCTTTTGAATGCTTCGTTATACCTTGTGTCAGCCTTCTTGTTACCAACACTTGCATCGGCAAACCCCTTACCACCTTCCATTCTTTCGATCACTGAACGGCGGCATCCCTCAAGCACTACCCCATCGCTAAGACAGGATGAAATCAGCCTATTATCGACTGTTAATCAGCTTGCCTCTACCACCGAAGGTCTGTTAAGACATTATCAACAACGTCGCGATAATTCTTCGTCTTCACCAATAATTGTGATAGCTGAATATGATCCTGCATTACAAGCGTATCGCATGCCTGATGATTATGTGGAATTGCGTCAACAATTTCATGCGGGATTTATCGTTCTTTCATACGCGATCGCTTTCGTTGGATCGTTATGTACATTAGAACTGTTAGTTAGACGAACGACAAACAGTGGATGGCGTAATCAATTACTCTTAGCCTCAGCTGGAATTTGTTTTGGAGCAGTGTCAACCTTTGCAATGCACTTTGTGTTCAATAACGCCTTATCATTGCATCATCCATGGATGGATAAAAATAGTTATCCAGCCCTTTACCTGAGTTATGATCCAGGATTCACCGTCCTTTCATTAGTGGTATCTTGCCTAGCTATGACAATGGCGTTCTTCGTCATGGGTACTCAAATTAGAGATTGGCTTATATGGCCCGGTTTTAGAAAGAAAGGTAAACCAGGTAGAAGAAATAGTCCGTCAAAGTTAGAAGCGGACGATTATGGCAAATGGAAAAATTCTCATAAAAAAGTGATAAGAAGGGGAACAATGGGTGTAGGGGCTCTCTTTGCTCAGGCTTCTAATGCTGCTAAATGGTCATTAATGGATTTGGAAGGATCAGGAGAATTAAATGGTAATAATAGGCCATCGCTCAAAGATAAATTAGGTGATTATACAGGGAAAACCTCAAATTGGAAGGAAGAAGTACAAGGAATGTATTCACCTATGAAAGCACAAAATGAAGGGATGTTTGAGGATGATGAAGCTCTAAAGGAATTGGATTTCCGTTTAGGGAAAGATGCTGTTAGACAAGAGTTAGAAAGACGTGCAGGAGCTACAACGCCTACAAGTACGAGAGCTTCTCAAAATGGATCATTACACCATTCTACTTCAAGTCACCCAATAACCCCTCTACCTGTCATTTATGCACCTTCTTCAAGACGAAGCTCAGTCACTTCTGGTATTCCATTAACTTCACCAGATGTTTTCACCCCTGGTTTCAACTTTCCTCCCCGTATCGAACCGGATTACTTTGATCATGCGAATTTAGCTTCACCCGCTGCTGGTGGTCAAAAGGTTAGAGCGCCATCTCCCACGTTTGGAGAGTCTACTTCAAACTTCCAACCTGAACGTAGAAGAGCTTCATTGCCCACCAACGTGCTTACAACGCATCGTGAAAGACCATCTTATAGTGGACCTTCAACGACTCTTGCCAGAATACAATCTTTACCGGAGGGTGATTTGGAACCTTCGTCATCTGGATCAGTTTCATCAAACGAAGAAGAGAAGAATGTGTCCAAGATATCTCCAACTTCCATAACAGCTAGACTCAGCTCGTTTACCGGAAGAACTGAAGCCACCTCTGAACGTAGTCAAAAAAGAGTCAGGTTGAAGACTACTAGCACGAGATGGACTAGATTGGGCATGTTTCTTGGATTCGATGTTGTCACTCCTACTGAAGTCATGAAAATCGTCATAACAGGTACTATTGCTGGATTTGGTGTAGTAGGAATGCGTGAGTCAGACTCTAATCCATATCAGGCAACCTTGACTAATTGTTGAGTTTAGATTATATCGGTCAAGCTTCCATAACTGGTCTTCCTTACATCGCCTACCGTCCTGCATATGTCGTTGGTTCTATCATTATCGCTTGTGGAGCAGTTGTCATTGCGCTATACATCATGTTCATCATGCTTCGACCGAAACTTAAGCACACTTGGATCTCTAAGATCTGTGTTGCTTTCATTTTGGCGATTGCAGTCACCTGCATGCACTTCTGCGGTAAATTCTTAACGTTCTGCTGTTTCGTTAGAAATATAATGCTGATTTTGGGTTATCAATAGGTATGATGGGTACAACTTATGGTTGGCCTGCTGGTAAAGGTATCAGTCGACACAACAAGTTGACGGGTACGAACGTTGTCATCACTGGTATTGTCGCCGCTTTGGCTTTCTCTGCTTGTATAGCGTGTGCAGTATTCTTCCTGCTTCATTCACTCAACCTACGACGGGAACGAGCAAGACGAAGACGAGTCGTCATTGCAGCTGTATTGCTCGACGATCGAGATAGAGTTTTGGTTAATTCCATTGATGGAATGTTGCCTATGTGTGACATCGCATCGCTCACAGGTGGTGGAGATCTACCGGACACTAAGAGATCATTCATTCAATCGGTATCGAGCGATTCAACTGTATTAGGAATGGATCTTACAACAGGTCATGATGCTTTTGTATCTGCTTTGAAATTATCCTGGACTTGGAAAAATCCATCACTCGTACCTCTTCAATCTACATCATCGAATGACGGACGAAGTCAAGCAAATGAATCGATCCTACAAGCTACTTTCTCGGATATTCGAAGAGGATCGATGCTTACTACCAATACTACCACGGGAACAACAGGAAGTAGACCGCCAGTTAGCTTAACGAAATTTCTTGAACGATTTACAATCTCCTCTTGCCAACTTGCTGTTAGACTTTTAGGTCAAACAGACGGTATTTCCAGGTTGGGCGTACTTTATGATCAGATCTTGACAACGTGAGTTGCTTGCTCCTGACTTAGTCTAGAGTAGGATGTTTTTAGCTGACAAGCTAAATGTGTATTAGTGGATGGGTTAAGCTGAATAACAGTAATGATACTGTTTCAAAAGGTCAACTAATTTTTTTGGTTCGTCGAGTGGCCTCTACGGCTGAACGGTTGGATTTGGAGTCAAGACATTTTATTTTTGCGGATTCACAAGCTGTCGCTCAAGCATTACACAAGACATTGTCGGTACCTTTGAATCATACTATGCCTTTACTCGACGATATGCGTACTTTCTGTGATTCGACTTTACAATCTCGCTTACAACCTGGTAAACTTTATGCTGGAGTGGCTGTTGTTCAAGCCACACCATTTGATGGTTTAAGAATATTACTTGAAAAAGATATGAGATCGCAATTACCTTTAAGAGAAGTATGTGATTTAGGAATACCTTGTCAAGATGAAAATGAATTAAGTGGAACAGTTGAAGAAATTGGTGAAGCTTTAGCATTATTAGAAGGAATGAGTATACTTAGTATAATGACTCGAAATATGACAAATGATCAAGAACAAGCACAAGGAAATCAAATTTTATCAAAAAGATTAATGAATTTATTAAAATCATTAGAAAGAGCAATAGTACCAATGTTAGATGAAATGTTAACTTCTGAAGATATGACACATATTTTACCAAGACTTATACTTCATCCAATACTTATTCCATTAACACCTGGAGGATCAAAAAGAACAATTTCATCTTACATTCCACCTTATGCTATAATTTTTTATGCTAATTATGATGCTGCTGTAAATACTTTTACAGATAAATGGTTACCTTTTTCATTATTTAGAGCTCAAAATGCATGTGTAATGGCACCTAAAATTTTAGCTGCTTCGAAAATGGATCAACTTTATACTGCAGAAATTGAAGGAAATGGAATAGGTATTTCAAATTCAACAACAATTGTTGGAAGAAGACCTTCAAAGGTTCAATTTGATTTTAATCAATCTCATTCTCAATCATCACATCATCAACAATCACAACAACAACTACAACAACAACATGAAATTTCAGATATTCCCAAAATCAAAAATGATGAAAATTCAGATGTAGTTGGAGGAGAAATGTTTAGTAATTTTACTTTTCCACCTAGAACATCATTAGATGAAAAAGAAAAAGAAAAAGAAAAAGAAAAAGATAAATCAATTTCAACAATTTTACAAAATCCTAATGGTAATAGTAATTCTTACGGTCATATTAATCATGGACAAAGAATAGGATCAATTTCCAATAATTATAATAATCAACAAGGAGGAATTGGAAGAAAATCTTCATTAGCAAGATCAAGATATAATTCAACAGGAGGTGAATCAAGTTCATTTTCAGGTAATGGTAGTTTTGGAGGATTTTCAGGACAACAATATAATAATAATAATCATAATTCTAATCATCAAATTGATTTTAAATGTTCTTCAACAGGTGTAGCTATTTGGGAACCTGATTGGTTATTACAATTACTTAGAACGAAATTAAGAGCTGAAGCTTAAGATTCAGCTAAAGCTACGTTCTTAACTAATTTGTATATTCATGTAAAAATATCTGGATAATAAAAAGGAGATTAGAATTTGTTGTATGATTTTTGTATCAGTATGGAAATTTGATTAGCAATATATCAATTACATTTGAACATTATTGCTTAACAGTTCAATTGCACAAGACATAGATAGAGTATTATTCGGTAATTAATCCGAGATGATCGGATTATTTATGTTACCCTTTTATCACGTGATAATTAGATCTACAAGGTCCTTCCGGTTTCGGTTTCACATTTGAAAGGGTTTCTTACTACTGTTGGGGTGGGTTCCTGGAATTCAATTTTAATAGAACGCACGTTTATGAAATTGATGTTGATCCTTGATTATTACTGGTTCAAAAAACATTTAAAGAAATATTTTCATTATATTATTCAGGATCCATTTAGCGGGGTAAATACGAATACTAACTAATGGACATTTCTAATTCAGTAGTTAGTAAAGCTCCACTAAAGACTATTGAATATGAAATCATTACTGACGTACACTGCAAAAAAAAAAAAGGATTTTCACCATAGAGTTAAAGAAAATAAAAGCCAAGCACGTTCGTAAAAAATGATTTAAATTTTTGTCTTACTCACTTTTTTGGCTTGGTTACAAACTCACCTCATAAAATATCATATATAGTTGTCATTGCTCACACGACCAACTTTATCAATACTCGTAATAATTCAAAAATAACTTCTTACGATATCTTGGCTATAATTTCTGATATTAAAACCTCCACTTTAGAGGTCCAGAAAGAAACTCTTTTGTTTTTTTGGTTTTTGATTTTATAGCACGTTTGTTTTATCCTCTTCTTCAATAGTTTCTTTTCAATTGTTTTACGACGTTGTTTCGTCATAGATATATTTTAGAGGATATTTAAATTGTATTTTTCAAGGTGACGTAGTTGAAATATTGACATACCTAATCCATCATTATATTTCTCTAAAAAAGCGTTCCAAACGCTTTCCCTTCCCATTCACCTCTTTTAACTTCAACAAAAACCCCCCCAACACTAAGAAAGACAAGGTTAATTCAAAATGGCTCTTTCATTCATTCTTAGAGGAGAGGATCAACAAACTCCTATGATAGCACCTGATTCAAATGCACCTTCTCCAGCTGTTTTATCTTTAAGTGGTTCACCAAGAATTCAAAATAATAATCCAAATATTGAAGGTCAAACTTTTTCAAGTTTAGATCCACCTTCACCTACTACATCAGGTAAAAGAAGAATATCAGAAGGAGGAGGAAAACTTGATACGGAAAAAGTTGATTATGCTTTACAAAATGAAAAATTTAATCAACAACATCCTTTATATCATGATTTAGCACCTGAAGATTCATATAAAGATGGAATTTATTGGGTAAGTTTGAATGGTTTTTTTCCAAAAAAAAAAAAAAAAAGTTAAATTATTATTTAAAATATTTAGGCCGATTTATCTGGATCTGATAGAAGAAAATGGGTAAATAATCAACAAAATACAGAAAGTTTAAGAGAAATTAAACATATTTGGCAAATGTTTAAAAAAGATCCACTTTCACCTTTATCTGAATATACAAAAAGATATGTTATGGGTGGATTTGGATTATTTACAGAAGGTTATACATTATTTTCAATTGGTAATTTAGGTGCATTATATAAAGCTGTTTGGCCACTTTGTTGGAAATCTCATCAAGTTTGTAATTCAAATTGGGTAGCTGCTGTTGATTATTTACAAATTATTGGTATTATATTTGGTCAAATTTTAGTTGGAATTGAAGGTGATTGGGTAGGAAGAAAAACTGGTTTAGTTCAAGATGCTTTAGTCATGACTGGTAAGTTATTTCTTTGTTTTATTATATAAAGGAGGGTAAAAAAGCTAAATTACACGCATTTGATAGTTGGTCTTGTTATGCTTACTGCTTCTTGGGGTACTACACTTGAAGGATGGGTCATCTGTTATGGTTTTTCTCAATTCTTCTATGGTATCGGTAAGTTGCATCGCCCTGGATTAAATGTTGGTTTCATGTTGCTGATTTCTCTTATTTACTTTGTAGGTGTTGGAGGTGAATATCCAATGACTTCGACTACTGCTATGGAATCCAAATCAGTAGCTGGATCTCAAAAAGACGACAAGTTACACAGAGGAAGAAATGTAGTCTTGGCTTTCTTGATGCAAGGTGAGTTGCATTTCAAAGATCCATGATTGTGCAAAGCTAATGAAAGAATTCGCCTAGGTTGGGGTCAGTTGTTCAATCAAGGAATCTTGATTATACTGTTACTCATTTTCCATCATTCTGCCAATCCACCTTATTCGGAAGTTTCAGCTCAATGGACTTTCAGAGTTTCATTCGCTATCATGGCAGTTATGACACTTTGGTTGGCCTACTTCCGTTTCTATAAAAAGAAATATTCTTCTGCCGCTCTAAAAAGATCTAAGAAGAACTCGAGAGTAAATCAATCAGGATACGATCTACATTCATTGAAATTAGTTGGTACTCATTTCGCTGGACGATTAGTTGGAACTACTATGGGATGGCTTTTCAACGATTTCTTATTTTACGGAAACAAATTATTCGCTTCTACTTTTATCAATATTATTTCTCCTTCAAGTGCTGGAAATGTAGTCACCACTTGGAATTGGAATTTAGTTAATATTGGTGTTTCCCTTGTTGGATATTACCTTGCTGCTTTACTTATTGATCACAAATTCTACGGAAGGAAGAGAATGCAAATCATTGGATTCTTAGGTGATGGAGTTTTATTCCTTATCGCAGCTAGTGAGTCAACCTTATAATACGAGTTCAAAGAAATAAAAGCTGATGGGGATTTTATTTGTTTCATAGTTTGGTATGATGAATTATCAAGTCCAGCACATATTAAAGGTTTCCAAACTATCTATTATCTTTCATCGTTCTTCCAACAATTCGGACCAAATTGTACAACTTTCTTATTAGCTGCTGAAGTTTTCCCAGTTTCAGTTAGAGCAACAGCACATGGATTATCAGCTGCATCAGGAAAAATTGGTGCATTATTACCTGCTGTAATTTATAATTATGTTGATACAAAAACAAGATTTTGGATAGTTTGGCCATTTGGAATTGCAGGAGTTTTTATTACTTGGATTTTCATTCCTGATACAACAGGATTAGATTTAAGAGAACAAGATAGATATTGGGCATTTGTTAGAGAAGGTAGATCAAAAGAATATCATGGAATTGCTGTTCATCCAAGACATTTAAGTTTATGGGAAAAATTAATTTTAAAAAGACATTTACAATATGATGCTGAAAAAGATAGACATCAAAGAGTAAAAGAATTAAAAATGATTTGGGAACAAAAGAAAAATGATCAATTAAATGAAAAATTAAGAGATGAACAACCTGAAGAAGAACATGAAGAAGAAGGTGAATTAAGTCATAGTGCTTTCCATCATTTTAATTGTGAGTATAAAATATTCTACATTAATTTTTTTTATTAGCCAAATGTAAGTATTTTACTAATATTCTGTATAATCCCTGTTTTATAGCTATTCATGAAAAACAAAGACCTCATGCGGAATCATCTACATCAACAATAGCGGAATAAATCATCTCTTGATTTTCGCTTTGCAATTTTATTTAATTTCTTTTCCATCATATAGCTTGACATTCTTTTCACGATCACATAATCATAGGTATTCTAGACACATAAATTAAACACATATAACACTTTAATGACAATCGCATATTATTCATCATTCCGTACATAACATAAAGACTGTAATCAATTTTAATAAGTTTCATGCATCATTATCATCAATAAAGTAAAGCCATTCGTCATGCATGAGTAATATAAATGAAGTATAAGAATATGTTTCTTCGCAAGTGGTCATAGTTATGTTATTATCGGGATTAAGCGGTCTGCATTTATAAACAATCTCCGGGGCTCATTCCGGTGAAAAGGACCGTTCAACTTCCCCACCGTACAATGATTTCTCACCATAGACAACTCTTAAGTAATAGTACAAAATTTAAAATCACAAACCACGCGATTGACATTCATGAGTGAATATTTATCATACTATTCATTTGTCAATCATACATACTTGATTCTTAAACACTCTTAATTACAATCTACAGGCTGAGGAAGATACTAATTATCATCTACAAAAGAATTTAGTAACATATATACTTTTCACAGAGCACGAAAAGGAGAAAAATCACTTTAATATATTATAAATTCGTCATTTTCATTTAATCGGTTATCTGAGACAAAACGCTCTTCAAATTCGCGCCAACTCAATTATCACTTACTGTCTAATCTAATTCACCAGAGATACGAACGAAATATTATTCATCCTTCAATTTTAACTATTTTCTACAAGTACGTATACTTATATGCTTTGTACCCATCATCTTTAGTTGGATATACATACCAAGACAAATCGTTTAGTTCGTTTGGAGCAAAACAAGAAACGAAAAGATCTTTGATACTCTCTTCATCAATTCGGCTCAAAAACGGGACTATAGAAGGTATAAATATAAGATTTGTCATTATTTATCTTTCATTGGCTTCATGTTGATCGGTATGTCATCCTTATTCTTCATGTAGCCTACGACTGGTTATGATGACAACAAACGCTTACACCATGATGTATATTCAAACTAAATTAGATCCAAAATTGATATTAACACAATGACAAATCAACAAGACCCTTCATCTTCCTCTTCCTCTTCTTCTTTTTCCTCCTCTTCATCATCAGCAACACCATCTTCATCTTCTTCTTCAACATCAACTTCAACACACGCTTCATCATCAGAACCACATTATCCTTTATTACCTAAACCACCACATCTTGATCCTACTTTAAAAGTTAATCCATTAGAACCAGAAGGATTAATACAACCTTTATCACTTCGTGAACCACCAGGTCCAGATATGATACCACCTATTAGACCTACTTTAAATGAATTTAGATTAAAAGAAGGTCCACAAGTTAGATCATCAAAATTAAAAGCATTATGGAATTCTTTACCACATTTACCTGATTTAGGTGAAGTTGAATTCAATTCAGAAGGATTATCTACAACAAAAAGAATGAAATTACCTGGACAAGATACACTTACTGCATTATCACCTGAAAGAGCTGAAAGATTAAAAAAATTATATCAAGAAGAATTAGTTAAAGCATGTAATGATAAAAGACCTGAAGCAAGATTATGGGGTGGTGCAGATGATTTATTAGAACCTGAAATTAAAAATTTAAAAGGAAAAGGAATTGCATGGCAAGATTTTAGGTGAGTTTTTTTTTGACAATCTTCATATTGTCTTTCTCCAATTTCAACAGTCTTATTCTGACTAACGAGTTTTTATTATCAGACGCTTTTTATGGGATAAAGAACGTGAATTATGGGATATTTTTCAAGATTTAGATAAAAATGGTGATGGTAGATTAGATGCAACTGAAATGAGAGCTGCACTTTCACGTTCAGGTGTAGATATTACACCAGCGACAACATCAGATTTAGTTCAATTTTTAGCTTCACATCCTGCTGAAAATGGTGTTTCAACTGAAAAAGAAAGAGGTAAAAGAATTGGACCTGAACCTGGTGATATGTATATAACTTTTGCTGAATTTAGAGATTTCTTAATTATGTTACCTAGAAAAGCAACTCCTTTTGAGATTTATAAATGTGAGTTTCCAGACGATTTTGTTAACCTTTTAGCGGTCGTTGAATGGATTAGTATGTATTTGAGCTAATTCGACACATGAATATAGTTTATCAAGTGAAAAAGCGAACGTCGGATGGAAGAGGAGCAGCAAGAGTAGATAAAGAAGGAGATATTAATGTTTCTTTCCCGAAAGCACCTAATTCTTCACAACAATCAACTGCAGCTGGATTTTTTAATCCCCCTGCACATCATCATGATGAAGAATATGCAGATACACCTGAAATGGAGCATGAAGAAGAAGAACCGACGGAAGAGAGGAATGAAGCTTGGAGATTCTTATTAGCGGGAGGTGTCGCTGGAGCGGGTGAGTAATTCCTTCCCTACATGCTTCGTACGTGGTCCTCAGCCAGAATAAGAGGGACAATCACGGTAAAAGCTGGCAGGGCTGTTTGCTAGATTGCTAGCCATGGTGTATAGCGCTGTGGAGATTGCCCTTCGATCATCCAGCTTCAGTCAACAGATCCGATCGTAAAAATGATCAATGGCTGACCTTGTACTCCTCATAGTATCGCGAACAGTGACTGCCCCCTTCGATCGACTAAAAATATACCTCATCACCACACCGGACTTCTCATCATTTAATAAAGAAGCTAACATAAATCATCCCTTTCGAGCTGGTATCAAAGCTGTCAACAACCTTTGGGGAGCAGTTAACAGGATATATATCGATGGAAAGGGTTTGAAAGCATTTTGGGTTGGAAATGGATTGAATGTAACAAAGATCTTTCCTGTGAGTGGAAATCTGTTCTTTTCACTCGCTGTATTTTGCCAATAGACGGTCAACTCGCACTTTCGTATCCTGACATTGTCGGATGATATTGGCTGATCCTTTCGATTGACCATTAGGAATCAGCTATAAAATTCGTATCATACGAACAATCTAAGAAATTCTTAGCAATTTATTGGGATAAAGTTTCTGATCCAGCCGATTTATCTTCTTCTTCAAGATTTATAGCAGGTGGTATTGGTGGTATAACTTCACAATTTGCTATATATGGTTTAGAAACTTTAAAAACTCGTATACAATCTGAAATTGGACCCAATCAAGGTTGGAGACAAGTTAGAAATACTGCTAGAGATATGTGGAGAGCAGGTGGAATTAGAAGTTATTATAGAGGATTAACTGTGAGTTTTGGTGATATTGTGATGAATGTGGAGAAAAGCTGATCAAATATTCTTTTTTCCCAAAAAAAAAGCTTGGTTTAATTGGAGTTTTCCCTTATTCAGCAATTGATATGGGTACATATGAAACTTTAAAAACAGCATATTGTAAATCAACAGGTAAAGATGAACCTGAAGTTTTTGCAGTTTTATCTTTTGGTGCATTATCAGGTAGTATAGGTGCAGCAAGTGTTTATCCAATTAATTTATTAAGAACAAGATTACAAGCTTCTGGATCATCTGGACATCCACAAAAATATAAAGGTTTTTTAGATGTTACTCAACAAACTTTAAAAAAAGAAGGTTGGAGAGGATTATATAAAGGTTTATTACCTAGTATATTAAAAGTTGGACCTGCTGTTGGAGTTAGTTGGATAGTTTATGAAGATTGTAAAAGACGTTTAGGTGTTTAAAAGGTAGACGAATCTGCATAATTAATTCAAAAAGATGATAGATGAAGGAAGAATTAGACCCCTTTTTTGAGAAAAAAAAAATGGATGGATGGACAGCAAAATTAGATTGGAATTTCATTATCTTTTACTAGTTTGTAAATTATCAATTTATCAATTTATCAAATAATAAATCATAAAACAATTAGCATAGACAGACATATCATATAGCATTTTCATGACATGTATGGGAATTGGGCGATTCAAATCAAAGTATGATCAGTTACATCGTCACTACGAATTTATTCTCCGTTGAATATCAAAGCTCTTCATATAACTTGTGTATTATCACGACACATGATATCTTTTGTATCTTTCCAAAGTATATGTGTATTCGTATAGCCCTGCTTGATTAAGAATGCTGTCCTTGCATCTTTATTTACCGATTCTTCCTGACACTTCTTGATTTCTTGCTTCGATATATGATCATTGTCGATATTGTCAGTTTTGCATGATTCGGCAATTTTGATAGAGTCTCGTAAATCCTGTTATCGGCCACAAAGCGAATTAACAAATACTTCATTCATCATTGCGAACTTTTCAATGTTGTTTTGTACTGCACTTCGTATACTCACATTGTCACCATGACTAAGTGCACAAAGCAAAGAAGCTACTTCCCCTTTTGTCATAAATCCAACACGTGTAGAAATCCCACCAGTTACGATAATACCTTGTTTCAGGGAGTCCAACGATAATCCTTGAAGGTTATCGTCCGCATAAGATACAAGATATCGAAGTGCATTTTCTGTCGCTTGATCTTTTCGCCAAAGAGCTTCTTTTCTCAAACTATGAAATGGGCAATTCGTCAGTAAATAATTCAACGCCTCTGATTAAAGATATATAACTTCACTTATAATTTAGCACCTTGGGTATATCTGCTCGGATAGCCTGATCCGAAATCCTGATACATTCAGCCAGATCATCTGTCTCACAGATTATCTTGGGTCTAGACCACATGAATTCTAAACGTTCTTGATCACCTCCTGATTTTCGAGGTCTCCTTTCTTTCCATGTACTTCTCCATTTGATCTGACTATCACTAATCTGATTATTACATTCGACGGCGACATACCCATGACCTAAAAACGAAAAAAGCGTCTGGATTACCCAAAATCGTTTGACTAAGAGCTGAAAGCAATATACTCATAAGGTCTAAAACCCAAAGATCTTTCCCGCAATATACCCAAGCGTTTTTACTACGCTTTTCTACGATTAAATTATCATCGTCATTTAATCCGAAAGGATCATCGATAGAAATATATTGAATCCGAAAATCGTCGGCTTTGTAAAGGGTATCCGGGGTGTAGGCTATCAAGATCATAAGGAAGAATTTAAATCGGAATCTGCCGGAAATGTAGAGAAAGAGTCCAGAACTCACTAGATTGGCCCCTTTTCACAATTTCCCCATCTTCAAGTTTCTGTCCTTCTCGCTCTAGCTGTGACAGAAGCTCAGGAAAAACGTGATAACTGCCAATCTTCGATTGATTGTCAACCAAATCAATGATCATGCAATCTTCCTTTCTTGTACTTGGACTTGGTCTGAGACCTCGACCTATCTGTGTAGTATGATCAATTTATGGAGACCTGCTGTAGAGCTATTGCTGACAACTTACCATTTGCGTTAAAAGATTTGGACTTTTAGTTGGACGAGCGAGGAATACGCAGTCGATCTAACCCCATGGACACAGAAGATTTCCAAATCCATATAAGGCACTAATATCTTGTGCTAATGGCAAGTCGATAGTTTACTCACGGCTGGTATATCTGTACCCTCAGTCAAGACTTCACAATTCAACAATACTCGGAAAACACCATTGGAAAAATCCTCCAATATCCGCGCTCGTTCTTTCAATGGCGTGCTTCCTGATATTGATCGGGCATTTACACCAGCATCTTGTAGATGTTGAGTTAGATCATGAAGGTGTTTTAGACAGACGCAGAAAATCAGGATGAATTGTCTTTCAGCTAATTTAGATGGAGGCAATCAGTCAGCAATCATCATTTTCGTCGGGTTTTAGGCTTCTGTAAAGCTCACACGTTTTTTCCTTCAGCATTCTGTGAAGGAGTTCATTATTCTCGTATGTATTAACAATTTTGCTTAGAGCGACTTGATTGTAATCTCCGTCCTCCTTAGTCTTGATGTTGTCCAGCTTTAATGTAGCATGAACTATATCCCCGATAACAGGTACCAGAAACCCTTTCTTAATCAGTGTTCTAGGAGAAACATGATGGACGATTTCTTCGAAAGCCTTAGAAAGATTTCTCTCATCCATCCTTTGAAAGGTGGCAGAAAATCCTACGACCGTGACTCGGTGATGATGGGCTGGACTTGTCACGGGAGTGTGTTCGGGAGGATCAGTATTGTCGATTGTGGCGTTGAAATGGTGAAGTATTCCAAGCCATCTATCGAAATATATTCATTCATGCATTCACTTTGTCTTTGGCTTGCATAGCAACATCGTCGTACTCACGTTGGGAAAGCAGCATGATGAGCTTCATCCACTAGGACTAAACCGAAAGTATTCGGATTGTATTTGGCCAAACGAGCGGGGGTTTTCAAACTTTGTACCATTGCCACAGTCCTATCATACAGTATCTCGTCAGCTTTTTGACTGGCATATCAAAGAGTTGAATCTCAATCTTGGAAAGCATTCATTTTGACTTACAAATCAGCAGTTCCCGAAGCCACACGTGAACCTTGTTCTACTTCTATAGTAATGTGACTACCTAAAGCCATTCGAGCAGTGTTGATGGTTTGCTGTATTAAATCCTGCTTGTGTACTAGAACAAGAACTTTTTTTGGTTCTCCGCTGTTCAATTGCCCCGATGCAATTTTCGAATTCCAGTTCAAGTGACGAAGCTGAAGGATAGAATGCATCATTACTGTGGTTTTACCGCTTCCCGTAGGTAAGGAAACACCAAACCTAGTCAAACCTCTTTCGGTCGCTTCTCGTATCTTTTCAATGGTTTCCAATTGATAATCCCGAAGCGTTATGCCCTCGACAACCCTAGGTGTTTTGTCATTACCGTTGAATTTTTTGGACAGACTTGATACAAGATAATTGATTTTGCTTCTCCAAGCTGAAATGTAGCTCGCCGCCGGCGAAGTTGAAGTGCATCTTGCGAATCTAAGGAGAGAGGGAGATAATGTACCCATTTTGGGTGTGTATAGATACCTTACAGGCCCGTTGAATCGACATCGTGAGTGCAGGTATCGAAGCATTTGAGCAATTTCACGCTAAATGGCAATTATGGAAGGAAATAAACAAGAAAAGATGCATTCGAGTTGAAAGAACGATATAAGGAATGCATGGTAAGTAATCATAGAAGTTTACGCAGCTAATTTGATGGTGATGGTGATGAATAGATGTCTTATCTACTGACGCACAGTTCGGTCTCGTTATCCTTTGAAAAGCACGCCCAATAAGTTCTGATGCGCTTGGACCTGACGCTCGGACATCCAAATCTTAACCTTTTTACAAGATATGCATGACAATATGGTCTGATTCTTTTGACCTGACAAAGAGCCTACAGCTGCCTCTTCGAAGTGCCAGTCATCCCTGTAGTCGATCGAAACATACATCAATAGCGCATCCTTACCAGTCAGATGGGTATAGTATAACATTTTAGCCAAAAAACGAGATTGTCCTGGAATGGCGTTGTGCGATAGTGGTTATTCGGCGGGTCTAGAATCTTTTACATCTATAACCCGTGCTTTCGGGCTCGTAGGTTCAAATCCTGCCAACGTCGAATATTGTTATGCTTTTTGGCTTATTGCACACCCCAATCGCAACACCCCGCAGGAGAAGAAGACGAGGAAGCCGGAATGAGTCAATCTTTCAATAAGGCTTTTATTTACTCATAACGTTGAGTGACTGGTGCTCTCCTACCATCAAGAACTACCAAAAGCGTTTCATCTAAGCTAAACACCTCATTTGCATATTATCTTTATGCATAATTGACCGTGATATCGGGTATGAGCTAAAATGCCTAATAGCCACTATTTGCCAATCGAGAGAAATTAATGCCACTTTGACTAAGATGCGCTCCGGTGGAGGGTTAACCGGTCGTGTTCGAGTTTCGACTTGATTTCCTTCTTAAAATCATATGCATCTAAGATCTACCCGACCTAAGTACTGCCGACTTCTGGTCTGAAAAAGCAGGTCAATATGCCTCGTAAACAGGCAGTTGATCAAGCTATCTACCGTGAGCTCTACTTGGACGACTCGTATTCATTTAATGCCGATATGAGCTAACTTTTGAATTTTGATTTATAGTGGATGAAGCAGAAGGATTCATTCTTGAACATGCCTTATTCTCACCACCTAGAACATGGCCTCCTCTTCCACCGGAACCGCAAGCAATTAGGTTAGCAGCGGGCCAAAAAAAGATGAATTGGGAAGCAGAAGTCTTGAATCATCCTGATGAACCAATTGATATCCCGATTCGAAAACATTCAAATAGGGAAGAAGGAGATGAAGATGCTGATGCAGATTCAGAGAGATGTGTGATATGTTTAATGAATATAAGAGATAGAACAATAGTAGGAGTATGTGGACATGAGTTTTGCGTAAGTCCTTCCCCTCCTTGTCAACACTCGTTCAAATAAATGCAAATGTGATATCTATGTTAGAAAAGCTAATTCGTAATGAGGATAATAGTTCGAATGTATCGGAGTATGGGCAAATCAAAGTCGACGATGTCCACTTTGTTCGGCAGATATGGCTCCTTTTCTACTTCATGATCTGGACGCCAGTACGCCCACCAAGGTAAGCTCAGCTGATGCTAGATAAGTCATTTCCGGCTGACGCGGGACTGCAAATAGTTTTACCTTCCTCCCTTACCTTCCCGTCCAATACTCTCATCTTCTCTGCCTGGCCCTTCGCGTAATCGACTTCCTGAGATTGTTCGAAGAGAAAGAGCAGAACAACGGGTGAAGGAAGAACCGGATGAATTGGACTTACAAGTCAAGCGAAGAAGGGAAATATATCGTTATGAGCTATATGTCAAGGTGAGAAGTTTCATACAATCGAATAAAATGATGTGAAGTGCTGACGCGCTCGGCTTGGTCAATAGCATATAGGCTCAAATCCACACACCAAATTTCGACCGAATCCTACACCTAGACAAATATGTGCAGACCAATCGTTGATTCAGAGGGCGACGGCGTTTTTGAGAAGAGAGTTGAGGGTATGGTCCTTAGTTGATGTCGAATTTATGACAACGTACATTATTTCCCTTTTAAAAACTATAGATATTCGTTCCGAACCCGCTATAAGGTTACTTGCTGATTATTTAGATTTAAATGAGGAATATCCAAACTCTGCTGAACATTTCTCTCATGAATTATACAGTTTCTTAAGATCACCTTTCAAGGAATTGCGGAAATGGGATGAAGTTATACAAGTGAGCTCTATTTAATCTTTCGTTTACTATTTCTTCCATTTGTTAAAGACTTCCATCTGATTCAGTACGATTCTATACCCTCTCATTCTCGCTCTCCCTCACCTGAATCTTCAAAGCGATCCAGATCACCGTCTCGATCGCCTCCACCCCGTCCTCAGTCTCGATCGCTTTCGCCCTCGCGCTCTATTAAATCAGGACGAGGACGTCAATGGTCAAAGAGAGATGTTTTCGTTCCTTCAGTCTCTCCAGATTCCAAACGATGGAACGAGAATGATTCTTGGTTGGATCCAGAATATGCAGCTTGGCTGGAAGAAGAGAAAAGACGCGAAGAAGAAAGAAGGGAGAGGAAAAGAAGTAGACGAACGAGCCAACATGATCGAGAACATAAAGGTCATGAAGAGTATGAGCAAAAGCCTATGCGTACTTGGGGTGAGGAGAAGAAGAAAGTTGAATTACTGCCTGAATCTGGTGGACCGCCTCTCAGAATGAACGAATTACCTGAACCTTCGAAAGAGATAAACCTACACGACGAAGACGAAAAGAAACCCGATTTGGAGAATAGAAATGGAGGATTATCCATAAGAGGTGCAGCTAAATCCACGACACCGCCAATACCGACTCAACCGAAAGCGCGTAGGAATTTACTAGAACGGTTGGCGAAAGAGAAAGCTGCTAGTGCGAATGTCGCTGTTTCTCCCCCATCTGCGCCACTGAACGGTGTAACAACCAAAAAGTTGAGCACAGAAGCTGTTAAAGAAAAATTAGCAAGATTAAAAGCACAAAATGCATCACTTATCGAAACAAAACGTGATGAAATTCCTTTAGCTTCGGGATCTTCCATGAACGGTCTTAATACTAGAGCTATACTGAAAGAGCGATTACTCAAGGAAAAAATAGCTAGACTTAAAGCTAAACGGGCATCAATGATGCACGCGAATGGTAACGAGCATGAAATTCATTCACCTTTAACCGATATGTCAAATGCGTATATGAATCAACAAGAATTTTCCCCTGGTCAAGATGTAAAATATTGCTCCGATCGAGAGGAAGAAGAATTTGATGATCATGAAGGTCAATCTGTAGATGAATTGAATAGAAAAGAAAGTATGAAAGAAATTCTGCGTTCAAGATTATCTAATGAAAAATTAATTTTCACTCGAAATGTTAATGAAAGTAAAGCTCAAGAATTAAGAAGAAGATTATTAGAAATTAAAGCTATTAAAGAAAAAGAACAGATAGATAATAATTATGGTGGAATGGATAATATTTTAATGAAAATGAATGTTGAAGAACGTAAAAAAGAAGTTAGACGTAGATTAATGAGATTAAAAATACTTAATGCTGAAACAGATCAAGAGAGAAAACAAAGGGAATTAAAAGAGAAATTAATCGCTAAAAGGAAATTAAGTGAATTGAGTTGAGTTGTATGACCAAGTATGTTTATATATCTACCAACATATATATGAAGAACGAATGATGCTCGTATGTTGTACAAATGATGATGGTCATGTAAATATGATCATTTATAACAAAGGATTCGTGTTTCACAAAATGATTTGATGCCTATCTCGTATCTTTGACTTGAAGAGATTTACATTGGCCATATTAATCTAGCGAGAATACATCTGCATATCATACATGTAGTATCTAGTGAATTTGCACCCTATTCCTCACCAACTTTCTGACTTTGAACTTCTCCGACATCTTTACCATTCACAACGGCTTGTACGGTAGATTTACCTGGAAGTACCATTGTAGGTGGTAAGTGTGTAAGAGGAGGAAGGAGAGATGCTGTCGCTTTTCGTGCGTTTTGTTGTAAAACCATACTGCGATAGTCAACAACTGTAATTAGCTTTGTGTGAATGCAAACGGATATACGGTATCACTTACTCCATGATTACGATAGCAGCCATAGTTTCTACAATAGGGACTGCTCTAGGTACTACACAAGGATCATGTCTTCCTTTAGCAGCTAAAACACCATCGGATCCATCGTATCTTGCTGTAGATTGTGCTTGAGCGATAGTAGCAGGAGGTTTGAAACCGATTCTAAAAGGACAGATGAAAAATTAGATACTGTGCATTTATTCCATTTCAAGCGTTGGAACTCACCTAAAGTAAATATCCTCTCCGTTAGAAATACCACCTTGAATACCTCCAGACCAATTCGTACTTGTTCTCAAAGTTTGTTCTCCTGTTCGAGAATCAACACCCTCGATGAATGGATCATTATGTATTGATCCTGGGAATGTAGTTCCTCTTAAACCAGAACCAATTTCGAAGGATTTAGTTGAAGGAATAGATAACATAGCATGAGCTAAAACAGCTTCTAATTTATCGAAAGCTGGTTCACCAAGACCAGCTGGGGCATTTCTGATTACACATGTCAATGATCCACCAAGAGAATCATCTTTGGCTTTTGCCGCTCGAATAGCCTATCATAACAAGCATCAGCTCCCTACTTTTAGAATTACAGTCCAATTTGTATGATGGGATAGGCAAAGGATGGGGGGAACAAGATTTGAATAGAGAGATAGCTTGAGAGAGACAAGGGACTCACCTCCTCCATCTTTTTACTGGTCTCTTTGTGAGGGCATCTTGTGATTTCCTTGTCGACTTGTTCTCTCGTTACGGTATTAACCAAATCCATATATTCTTTACCTAAAACTTCATCCTCTTCTTCAGCAAAAGGAAGAGCTACTTTCCCAACAGATGCTACGAAAGCTACGATTTCAATACCGTAAGCCTCTTTGAGGTACTTCTCAGCGATAGCTCCAGCTGCTACTCTTCCGATAGTTTCTCTTGCTGAAGCTCTACCACCACCTGAAGAAGCTTTTAATCCATATTTAGCGAGGTAAGTGTAATCTGCATGAGAAGGTCGAGGGTAAAGATCGGTTTCTGCGTAATCGTGTGGACGTTGATCTTTGTTTTGTACTAAAAGACCTATTGGTGTACCTAAAGTTACACCATGTTCTGTACCGGATTGAAGGTGTACAGTATCAAATTCGGATCGCTAAAATGACAGTCAGCTACACATGGCCGAGGCGAAGGGAAGGGCAGAGTAAGCTCACAGCTGTTGTGATATCACTTTGACCTGGTCTTCTTCTTGATAATTGAACTTGGATATCCTCTTCAGTCAATTTTAATCCCTAAAGAGTCTTCGATTTAGCAAAGACCGGATTTGATTAGTATGACGATAGAGAGAGCTTACGGGAGGAACACCATCAACGATACAACCAACAGATTTACAGTGAGATTCACCGTAAGTATGCACTCTATAGTTTTGACCGAATGAAGACATTTTGATAATGAGTTTATGTATATATATGATCAAGATGAAAAGATATTTAAGATGATATAATTCATTTCTTATAAACCGGATAATCTAGGAATTTTGGACTTTTTTTGACTCATCCGTGCCTAGATTGATTCCGTTTCATATCATCATCATCATCAGATCTTCAAACCTCAAAATTACAGCTTTAGCTGATTTCGTATGTATATTCGTTCATTACTGGTCATCATTAATTTAAAGAATCGCATCACAATGGCAAGACCTGGTCAAGCTGCTCTTAGGAGAAAGAGAGCAAGAGAGGAAATGGAAATTTCTTCCTCGACAACTAACTACCCGACATCACATTATGATTATGTCGATACCGATAATGTTGAACAAGGGGAGGTAGAGGAACAAGTAGCAGCGCAGGGAGACAATCCAAGATCTCAGTGTCTACCTGTTGGTATTCTTCCTGAAGATTTCGATGGGACACCTTTAGATGGTTCACAATATTTAGCTATGGCAAATAGAGATAATGCAGATTTGCCTTTTGCTAAAAGCGTGAATAACCCTTTTAAGATTGATCAACCTTCTACATCTATGATCAATGAAAAGAATAATGCTACTGCCAGTAGTAGTAGTAGCTCTCGACATCCCGCTTTACCCAAAGAAAGCTGGGAAGCTATTTTTCCATTACATTTTCAAGGTTACAGAAAGGTAATTATCTAACCATTTCATCATATTATATGCGACACAAGCTGATGATTTACACTGAAATAGCATATCCGATCGCAACTCTCTTCATCTGATTCTGATACAACACCATATCCTGCCGATTATCCTCCTTTACCACGTGCGACTGTCAGACCTGAATGGTACGCTTTTATCAATGGTTATATACCCCAAACGAAGAATAAGAAGGGAAAAGAAAAGGCCAAGCCGAAACCGATATTGACTGAAGAAGAACTCATGAATATCGCTCTTGGTGGAGAGGAAGCGGATATGGAGATAACTCAAGAAGCAGTAGAAGCTGAAGTGGTAGAAAGCCAGGTAGTAGTAAAGACGAGCAGGGGCAATGAGAAGCGAGTTGGAAAACCTAGAGAACCTTTATTGAGTGTTTTAAGGAATTTGACACCGGTACGTCAATTGAGGTTTTCACGCTTGGACTTTATACAAACTGACATCATATAACCTTACTCCATTAAAATAGTCACAAGCCTTAATCATTCTTTCTCATTTCTCATTATGGATAACGGAATCTCTTGAAAATGCTCCTCCGCCATTACCTTCTTCTCCCGAAATCCCGATCTCCATGCTGGATAAAGATCAATCGTTTATAAAAGCAGAAAACTCGATTAATAGTTCTAGTCATTTATCAACCAATTATTTTAATTGGATATTCAGTTTATTATTAATAATAGATGATTATCTTACATCAGATGAAATTTCGATATTAAGAGAATTAGCTAGGGCAAGTATGAAAGTTGCTGGACATCGTTGGATAACAGGAGTAGTAGGTAAAGATATAGGTGAAAATTGGGTATTGGGAAACGAATGGAAAGTAAATTCACTCAAACAAACAGGAGACAAAGTTGGAATTGAATTGTCTGTGGAACGAGGGAAAGAAGATCTGGAACAAAATAGTGATGGCTGCGTGAGCGAGAATCGGGTGGATGAAGTTTTAGCAAGAAGTTGGATGATAGTACATGCTGTCTCGGCAGGATGGGGTCAGAAAGACCTCTTGATGGAGTTGAATAGCCTGTTTGCATAGATCGCTAATTCATTCCGTCTTACAATTAGTATTTTGTGTTGTATTTTATGCACGGTCGCCAGATAATTCATTATAGAAGTTTTCGCTCTGGGTGAAATTGCTAGAGACTAATTTCGACATGAAAAATGGGAGACAGGAATTTAAATTTGGTAATTTGTGCTTGGTCTTCGCGATGATCAAATGTAATTAATTCTCACGGGCCTTAAAAACTATAATGCAGCGTATTTTAGACTTTCGGAAATAATTGTGCGACAAGCATTCTTTCGCGAAAGGATTATCTTCTTGAGTCATAATCACAGTACTGGTCTCGGAAAAGTTGATGTCGTCCAACAGATACTCAATCTACAAATTATCTGCGATCGAAAAATGTGAGAAAGTGAATTGGAAGAGATGGTGAAAGTTGATGAGATTAGATTGCGACCGACCAATAGAGCTTGAAGAAAAGCTGGAGGAGGTAAGGCAAGACTCAAATATTGCATTGATGTCAGAAAGGGATAACGAATCTTCAGCTACCGATGATGAAGGACCATTATCCCTCAAGTCCCTCAAGGGATACCGCGGTCATATTGAACTTGTCGTAGCATTCATCGCGAAAGACTGGTGCGACGTTCGTGGAGTTTGTCCAGTCAACGATTCATCCTCTCAGTAGCTTTGAGCTTGATAAGCTGATGTATGTTTTGATGAATATATGTACATTGTACGTTGTACAGAATACCTTTCACGTAGGGTGAGGTGAATAAATGCCACGTTGAATGATATTCTACTTAAACTCCGTAATTCCGCCTCGCTTTCTCAACCAGCCACCTTTGTCATTATACAGAAATGACGAGTCGCGACTGTTTTTACTTTTACTTTTTCATGTTCATCCATCGTGCTATTTCTTTCTCAATATCATTATTTGCCACCCATCTTACTTGTTCTTCTCAGATCATCATAACAATAACAACAGAATTATCATTTCACTCATCATCTATTTACCCAAGCTACAAATTTGAAAGACAGATCCGCGAAAAGTTATCATATTCCATCAGAAAATTCTTGTCAATCTTGACCACAAGAACGAAACAATACAATGTCATCAGCTTCTTCCACACCCAATAAATCAACTTCTGCAAGTCCCACTATAACGCCTCTACATGATCCAAGTCATCAAGCCAAGATTATGCCTCCTAGTAAACCTCTGGGAGTAGCTAATGGTGAGTAGGCAATTGTTTAACTTGGTCATGAATTGGTATCCGCCATTGAAGTATGCTTGTGACACCGTTGGGGGGGACCGTGCGAATAGAGAATGATGACAGGTTAGGGATGGGACAAAAGAAGATACGAGGACTCGACTCAATTGGAGGAGATATGCTGATGTACAACGTTATGTCATAGCAAACAAAATTGTCCCTGGCCAAATGACTGAACCTTCAGCAGCAGGTGCAGGACTGGGACATAAAGCTTTATTAGCCAAACGATTTGCTAAAGCCAAGTGAGTCTACAATACATCTCAAGTCAGGCGAAGTTTAGGACCAAGACAATTGAGAAGCTGATCTTTGGCAATCTTAGTAAACCAACTGTATCTCCTACAGATCAATTACAATCACCTTGTACAGCTAAATTGACAGGTGCTAAACAACGACATTTCGCAAAGTGAGTACGGGTTTTACTTCGTCATGCGCTTGGTTGAACAGACTGCTTTTTGGCCTTCATACCAATTTACATTCAATTGCATCACTGATTCAAGCTGACTTTGAACTTTTGGATAGGGGAAAACCAGCATCATTAGCACAATCATTTACAGCAATTAGGGATTCAGCGGGTGCAGCACCATCAACAACAAAAACCAAAACTGATTTCTAAAATTCTGCTGTACCCTCCCCAAATGATTATTTTTGTGCTTTCAATTTACTTGTAATTTACGTGAGTTACTCATACTCATGTATTAGTACTCAAAGGGGAAAAAGTCTGATCATATTTGGAAATCCTGGATAGGTCTTGAATTTATGATTTTACGATTGATTCGTCCTTCTTCCCAATGTTTCTTTCCTAGAGTGAAGTGCTTGTTATATTAATTTTCTATTTCCTTTCTCAATGGTAATTTTGTGCTTATATACGATATCGTTCATGCATGACTTATATAACGAACTGGGTTTTATGACGCAGAGGAATCTACTTTGAGTAGATTATTGCCTGACAGGTCGGATGGACAATTGTCCGATTCAATTCAATCATATCAGGGTCAACAAGTGACTTCAAGCATCATACCAATCTGCATACTTTTGTTCTCTATACCATATCTATACTATCCCGGTACTGCTCGTTGCAAATCCCCCAATCTAATGTCAGATCAAAAGGTGTCTTTAAGGAATTTGACAATGACATTATATCCATCAGCAAATTCTTCGGTAGCTTTACCACCTTTAAGCTATTGTCGTTGATCAACAATAAGGTCAGCTCAAAACCTTATTAACAGGTTAAAGTTTTGAAGACTCACATCACCTCGAGCAGCTAACCAACCGTGAGGCATATCTGGATAAGGTTTAAGTACATTCTTTCCTGATGCTTTGGCTTCTATAGTTTTGAAAATATGGTTCATCTGAAATTATGCGATCAATTATTTACCATTAACCCCCGAATATCATAAGTAGATGATAAGATTATGTACTTACAACTTCCATATCTTCACCACCTGATGGAAGGAGTAAAGCTGGAACATCAATTGCATCTGCATCTTCCTTAGCGGCGAATCTAAGATGCGAGCAGAACGCAAAATATAAGTTGGTCGACTCTCCACGCGGTGTATTTGCGAATCGATGTTGCTGCTTACGATGGATGACAACCTATGATAGCGTCACTCTTTGCATTACTTTGAGCACCTATAAGCACTTTGTATCCCCAACAATATCCTACAGTAGCAATTTTAGAATGATTAGATTTTAAAGATTGAACATATTTTGAAACTGGTTCTAATTGAGTTTGAATTCCACCTGGGAATTTACTAAACCATGCTGTTTTCTTTTCTTCATTACTATTTCAGAAAAAAAGAAATGTCAATAAACGTTCGTTTCTTCGAATGATGTAATTGCTGAAGCTGAAATTTGATAAATTGTGGACTTACCCAGGAGCGAAGAGATCAGGAGTAACATAATCACCAATAAGGAAATCAGGCATCAATACTTTGTATCCTTGAGAAGCGATTAGATCGGCACCTAAATGAAAAAAAAAATCATCAAGTTAAATACCGTAATTCTCACCAAAGGGAGGAATAATCCCTTACCTTGTAGAATTTGAGGTGAGTAACCAAAAACATCGTATACAATTACGACAGCGACCTTTGCATCTTCAGGACCAACTGAATAAGTCTTAAGTCCATTGATAGTGGAATAAGATCCCTTGGGGGAGTATTCAGCTTGAACAGGAGGGAGTTTACAACAATCTAAAATGAAATCGTTAGTTGAAGTATATGGATTTTTATATATATGTGTGATTACTCACCACCGGACATATTCTATGATTTTTGATTTATCTGCTGATTTAGTAGGAAAGTAGCTATCTGAATAACAAGGATGAAAGATTCAGCGAAAAGTCTTTAAATATCCTTCATTGATAGTCTTTAGCCGAGCCCGATCTGTCATCGGACAACAAGCTGTGATTTCGCGGAGAATATTGATGATCTCCTTTTGATCTGATTCGATTAGAAAGACAATTATTTTCAACTCACTTCGGCAATATTTGAACAATACAGATTTTTTGAGTTCACCGAGGTTTAAGAGAAGAAGAACAAGAAGAAGCAAGAAGAGTCATTCGTGAAAATGAATTCTGCAATGATGATGATGATATTTAAACGACGATTCCAGCTCATCACTCCTCTCCTCTCCGTCATCCTCGGTGAATGAAATCTCATTTTATTGGTAAGCTATCCCGAAGTAGGATATCGGTGATGTCCGATAATGTTTATTTTAAGATCAAAATCGAATGGGATGAAAGCCGATCAAATGCGGAACAAATCCGACGATTGAAAAAACAATAATAAAATTGGAATCTAGGAAAATGTTGATAACTCATATAAGTCAAGATATACATTATCGCTGTATTATTGATTGTGAATATGAGACTCAACATGAATCGAAATATCGATCTTGACAGAATTTGAAATTTCGGACAAGATTCATAAATGAGTTTGGAAGATTATGAAACGAGATGAACACGAATACTACCAATAACGCTTCTTTTGTACCGGGAGAAGCGATCGAGGAATATGATTCGTCTCAATCTGAGGTCGAAGAAGATATAGAAGGGGAACGATCAACTAGACTTCCGAATGGAGATATTCAAGGTCATCATGAAGGGAATTCAATTTTAAATACAAATCAACCTAGCGATTCCAATTTGACACCAACAACGGCAACAACAACAACAACAACAACAATACCTTTTCCTCCAATTCGATCAACAATAACTACAAATTCAAATAAACCATATTCATCTTTCTCAAAATCAACAAAAATCTTAATTGTAATTTTAGGTGGATTAGCAGGAATTTTTAGTCCAATTTCATCAAATATTTTCGTACCTGCTATACCAACTTTATCTTTAGCATTTAAAAAAACAGAAAATCAAATTAGTCAAGCAGTTACAATTTATTTAATTTTTCAAGCTATTACACCTAGTTTTTTAGGTTCATTATCTGATTCTTATGGTAGAAGACCAATTTATTTAATTACTTTAATAATTTATTTAGGTTCAAATATTGGTTTAGCATTATGTTCAACTAATTCTTATTGGTTATTATTATTTTTAAGAGCTTTACAATCTACTGGTGGAAGTGCAGTAATTTCAATTGGATATGGTATGTTAATTTGATTCTTTTACTAGAAACAAACAAACAAACAAATATCTTTAATATATTAAAGCTTATTTTTGATTTGATTTGATTTGATTAGGATGCGTAACGGATGTTGCTGAACCTAGAGAAAGAGGAAAATACGCTGCTGCTTTTCAAGTTGGTGCGATGAGTGGACCAGCATTTGGTCCATTATTAGGAGGTGTATGTTATTCTCGATAAATCAAGTAGTATGATTAAAAATTAGGCTTACCTGAGTTATACTGTAGGTTCTCACACAGACATTAGGTTGGAGAAGTATTTTTTGGTTTTTGACAATTGCTACTTGTGTGGTATTGATACCTTTAATTTTGTAAGCGTTATTCTGTATTGTTCATCTGTCCCGTTCGTACGAGTGAAATTATGATACCGAGGCTTGTCGAAGAAGGGCATGGGAGATGAGAGCGACGCATATAGTGAAAAGTAGTGCGTAATTGAGGAATCATAACTGATAAGATGGCATTTGTCACTACAGATTTTTACCTGAAACACTTCGTTCACTTGTGGGAGATGGTTCGATCCCACCACCACCCTTAAACACATCGCCTATTATACTACTACAGCAAAGAAAAATGAGGAGAGATCTAGCGGAAAAGGGAGAAATAGAAGTAGAAGAAACGATTGAGAAACCACCTAGAAAACCTGTAAGTAACATGTCATCTCTATTAGGTACGGACACATCATGGAGGGGTATAAAGAAATGTAATGGACTCTGTGGGAGAACGGTAAATCTGCGTTCTGCGTTTAAGCTAACGAGCAGTATTTTCGTTATAGTACCAACCTCTCTCGGCATTTATGATACTCCTTACACCTGAGATATTTTTGATTTTCATATTTGCTTCTTTACTGTATTTAGAGTTCTACTCCATCTTGTGAGTCATGTTTGAATATCCTTTCAATGTTTTTCCGGATAAATCTTCTGATGATGTTGTTTATTTGACGATTATAGAACTGTTTATTCAACTGCTTTAAAAGATACATACAAATTATCAGAATTACAAATTGGATTATGTTATCTGTGAGATTATTCATTTTGGAAAGATCAAATCCTTGAAAATGTAAAGCTGAATTTACGGATTTTTTTCGAATAGTCCGTCAGGAATAGGTACAATCATTTCTGCTCAATTAAATGGTAGACAATTGGATTTTTGGTATCAAAAAGAAGAGAAAAAAGTAGGAGGTGATTATAGGAAAAAACCTGAAGAATTTGATATTGAATATACGAGAATAAGATGTTTAGCACCATTCGTTATGTAAGTTTATCAATATTTTTTTGATTTACATCAATGAGATTTATTCTGATATTGGATGGGGTTTTTTTGGGATATAATAGGATGTTTTTAGCTTCAGTTACTTCTTTAGGATGGTGTCTTCAAGTTAAAGCTCCATTACCAGCTACTTTAGTTGTTAATTTTTTTATGGGTTTAGGAACTGGTACGATTGGTACAGGTATGTCATGATTTTCTAATCGAGATGACTGAAATTTGGATTCAATTGACTATGAAATATAGCTACGGTATATGGACAAGATTTAAAACCAGGAAAAGGTGGTGCTGTTTCCGCTTCTGTGAGTCTGATATCAGTTCTTCTGCAAGATTTTACTTTTGATAATGACACCTTTTATAATTTAGCTAAATTTAGTTAGATGCATATTTGGTGCAATCGGGGTAGCAGCAATGTAAGTGATATATCATATTGGGTTTTACGTAGTAGTAGAATAGGGCACAGAAAAGCTGATATATTACTTGGGGGGTATCATAGTCAATCAATTTATAATGCTATTGGAGCAGGATGGACATTTGTACTTTTAAGTGGAATTTGTATTTTAGGTATACCAATGCCTTTCATAGTTATTAAAAAAGGTAAAAGTTGGAGAAAAAGAAGAGAAGATAAAGCTGCAGAAAAAGAAAGGATAAAGAAAGAGAGTTCTAGGGTGTAATAATGATGTGTTGAATATCAAATAACTGAAGAACCAATTTTGAATGTTTTGTTTTGATATTGTTGTATGCATGATTATTAAATGTATATATGATTTTGGCTCCATCGATTTTTACTCGTAATAGTGAGTGAATAACCAAAAACCCTGAATAATTAATGTCGATTAAATTGCATTACCGAAAAAGGTAATTTTGAATTAGAAATAGGTATGACGAAAGGAAAGTAAGTTGAACATTACTTAAATCGATCATTTCAGTTTGTCATTTTGACTTTTTATCTATTCCTTTATCTTTCATATATCAATCATCCACTTGATCACAATCAATTAGATATATCTAGTATCCTTACCAAGTTACTTGTCATTTAATAATTATCATCAATCCTTTCAACTTCTGCGTAATTGACCATCATGCCTCCTAGGAAAAGTGCTTCTTCTTCCGGAACTACTTCTAGATCCAAGAAAGCAGCTGGATTAGCACAAGTAAGTGCAATCCTCTTAATATACTATATAGATTCCTTTACAATTGAATCTCATATGAAAATCAATATTGATGATAATTTTGAATTAGCCAACATTAACATTTCAATCAGCTCGTCATGGATCAAATTCAAAACAAACAAAATCAAAACTCAGTACAACTCTATCAAAAACACCTTCATTAAGTGAAATTGATATTCAACCTTTAATTAATGAAAGAGAAAAAGAAAAAGAAAAAGATGTTAAATCAATTGAAATTGAAGGAGGAAAGAAAAATAAATTAGATGTTAAATCGAAATTATGGAAAGGTTTAATTAAAGATGCTAAATTACAAATGGGTGGATTAGAACCTAGTGAGTCATTTTTAACATAAAAATGAGAAAGTTCACAATGTTATCTGAATATTGTATAAAAGAGTTGTTGGATATTGTGAATGAAGTAAATCAATGCTGATTCATTTGTTATTTATTATAGTTCATGCAGGTCCAGATACACATAATGACCTTCATCGTGAGTTATACAAATTGTAGATTACTTAACCTAAAGTAATACTTTGAAAAATGTATAGCTCATTTCATGTTTCCTTGTATTAGATGTTCTCCGAGTATTTGATATGACTTCTTCATATGGCCCATGTGTTGGTATAACTCGATTACAAAGATGGGAAAGAGCTCAAAAATGGGGACTAAATCCACCTGAAGAGGTGAGTCATCTTTTCATATCTTAACTCCGTTTCTTACTCTACAGGTTTGCCTGCATTCAAACGAGGCAATGAAGCTGATGAGATATTTTGCAGATTCGTGATATTCTCATTACCGAACAAGGTCAAGATGACGTGAGGTATAGAGAAAATGTTCTCTATGGTTGGGTTTAATCGTTCATTAGAATCGTTCATAACAGCTGGTCTGTTTTTCTATTGTATTCCACTTAGAAAGGTTGTATAATATTGTGTTTATATTTATAATAATGAGGAGTTACCTCATCCCGTATTCAGAGATAGAACTCGAAGGAGAATCTCGTACCAAATTGTAGCGAGAAGATGTGTCAAGTGTCGGGATAAAAAATTTGTAGACAAGAATGGTCCCTATGCATATATAAATATATAATATATACACCATGATGTGTGACTTTATTTCAGGATTGTCCTTATTTTGAATGGTATCAACACATCAAGATATGATGAGCAGGAATACAAGGTGGATACCCCGAAGCCAAAGCGCGGGTTTACAAGGGGCAACATACCAACTTAAGAAATAAGAGTGATCGATACAAAGTAGGGGAATCTTTTAAATTTAAATTACCGAATGATTTGAGTGATAGATGAAGCGGAATTCATCACCGGGCACCTTTATAGTTATCTCACACGACCATCATCTATATTTAATATCATTGTCATTGCCATTCACATATTTGAGTAGAGAACACTGCTGAACACCCTTTATCCGATGCAGGAGTAGAAGTGGGATTCGATTTACTCACGATACTGACGATATTGAAGACAAGATGGATACTACTTCACTTCAACCTTCTTCACCCAAACAGGGTCAAGCAGGACAAGTAGGATCTCAGCAACAATCTGATAGTCCATCTCAATCTCCAATTATACCAACATCAACATCAATATCAATGAATCAACAAAATGATATAAAACCCAATATCATTGGCGATTCAACAAAATCTACAATCAATGGCGATTCAAATAATCAACATCAAGTGCAGTCTACCATTGATATTCAAAGAAAGGAATCTTCTTCTTCATCATCAAATGATAATACATTAAATCCTTCCAATTCTACCTCACAAGCTAATATTCAAGAATCAAATACATTGATTTCACAATTTCAAAATGATTTAATGGATAGTGAAATGACAGATGGAAGTGAATCAGCAAAAAGACCAAGATTACGTTTAGCACATGCATGTGATAGATGTAGAAGAAGAAAAATTAGATGTGATACACAACATCCTTGTACACCATGTCAACAATCTGGAAATCAATGTACATTTGAAACTCCTTCTAGACGTACTGTTAAACCAAAAAAAGATCATTCTACAAAAGAATCTCATCATCATCAACAACAACAACAACAACAACAAAATTCTACTTCTTCTTCTTCTAATACTACTACTACTACTAATATTATAGGTGGTGGTAGTGGAATTAAAAGACCACATTCTCCATTAAGAAATACATTAGCTTCTTTAACTTCAGGTGGTGAAGGTAATTTAGAAGCTCGTTTAGCTGCATTAGAAAGTATGTTACGTGATGTACCACCAAATGTACATAATGCTTTTTTATCTACATTAGATGCTAGATTAGGAAGTGGAACTGGAGTAGGTATTAAAGAAGGTGGTGAAGGTGTTGGAGTTAGTGTTGCTGTTGAAGCTCTTGCAAGAGGTACAAATACTACTTCAAATTCAACAAATACATTCTTAGGACCATCTGGATCTGGAAATACATCATTTGGAGGAATTTCAGCAAATGATTTATTAGCAGATTTAAATTGGAATATACCATTATCTGGATCAACTTCTTCCGGCAATCAAAATGGATTAAATAATTTTAGTAGTAATAACAATAATAATCCGACTAATGGAAGTAATTCAACTTTATTACCAGATTGGAATTCGTCTAGTAGCAACAACAATAATAATGTTAGCTCGAGCTCGAATGGAGGAGCATTAAGTAATTGGTTGGCTGGAATTGGAGTTGGACCTTCTTTGAACAAACGAAGAGAAGAAAGAGGGATGGATGAGTTGGCTAAGAGAATGGAAGGTATGAGTTTCTTTTATGAAGATGAGATTGGTCAGGCTAAATGGCAGGGTGAGTACGGTGCCTCTCATTGGATAAAGCCATCAAGTGAAGTGATATTGTGAATAGACATAGCTGATTAAACTATGTTGATAATGCCTTAGGTGCTACCTCTGGATTCCCCTTACTACACCTACTTACAGCTGCCAACGCTCAAAAAGATACTGTCGACGATTCATCGCATGATCCCTTACCAGATGTCCTAATTTCACCTGCTCATTCCAATTCTAATTTATCCACTTCACCAGCAAATGCCAATGGGAATGCGCCAAATGTTTCACGTCGAGTGAGCTCAGCATCTACCGCATTAGGTTCTTCTGCAGTTAGATCTTCGTCTGTTCCAGCTAAAGGTCGATCATCATCCATGGGTATTGGTGGTGGTGGCGGAAATCGAAATCGAAATTCTTCTCCAATGGGGAAACGAAAAGAAAGATTTTTCCCTGATAGAACACCAAGACCTCATCAAACATTAAATCCAGAAGCAAGTTGGAAAGTAATAACAGGAGTTATACCACCTGATTTAATGGATACATTAGTTAGATGTTATTTATCAACATCACATTTATTATGGCCTTTTTTACATGTTCCAAGTTTTTTATCAGATTATGCTAATCCACAACAATGGGGTGAACCTGGATTTACATGTTTTATAGTTGCAGTTTGTACATTATCTTCAAGACATGTTGATGATCCAAGAGTTAGAGCAAATTCAAATGATCCTTCAACAGCTGGAAAACAATATTTTGAATTATTTAAAAGACTTAGAGATTTACCTTCTGCAGATAGACCAACATTATATTCAATTCAAGCTGCTTTTTTAGCTGCAATTTATGCTTTTGGTTTAGGTAATTTAAGTAAAGCTTTTTCTTTACAAGCTGAAAGTATTACACTTTGTTTAGATGGTGGATTACATAGAAGTGTTGATGGATATGATCATTTTGATGCTGTCGAAAAAGAAACTAGAAAGGTATGTGTGAATTTGATTTTATCGAATACTGTTTTTTCCAACGTAAAAAGAAGATCTTCAGCTGATTTGATATTTGAAATGAAGCGAACTTTTTGGTCTATATATTCTTGGGATAAACAATCTGCTGGTGAGTTAGAGCTTTACGAAGTTTGATGAACTTTAACGAATCACTAATCACGCTACTTTTTTTTCGATGTAGCATTATTTGGTCGACCACCTATCATCCACTTAAGAGATTGCGATGTTACAGAACCATTAATAGTTGATGATGAAAATCTTGATGCGGAAGGAATAAAAGATGAAAGTATAAATTCACAATCTAGAATATGTGCATTTGTGGCTGCGATAAGGCTACATGTGATTTTAGAGGTTAGTTTTTTATTTTCTTTTTGACAATATTTCAAAATTGTCTTAAATCAAATCGGAAATACTAAATCTTTTTTTTTTCTATATAATGAAATAGGGAGTAATAGATTCAGCTACTAGACCATCATCTTTTCCTACTTCTCCTTTTTTAGCTAAAGCTGCAGCTACGATTGCAAGAAGATCACCACAAAATGAAAGTTTACAAGATGAATTAGGATTATTAGAAGAATGGTCTAAGATTTTACCGAAATATTGGCATTATGATAGTGAAACTGCAGCAAGTAGGGATCCTATTAGAATCACTCAAGCGGAAAGATTACATTGTGTGAGTAGCTTTTATGCGGTATCCTAACTCGTTACTATTCTGTGGGTGTGCACTACAATGCTAAATGTGATGATTTTAAGCTCGAACATCTTGTTAAGATGATTATATACCGACATAGATTCTCTGGATTCGTAGCTATGCCTGCATCTACCCAAGAAGAAAGAGCGAGACACCTGGACCTGTGTAGGAAGGCTATGCAATGCGCTTTGACTATTATAGCTGATCATGTGCACATTGTGAGTCGACTACATCAAGGAGTTATCTGTACAGAGGATTTGAGTTTGTATGACAAGAGTGACGCTGATAGTTTGAGATGATGATAGTCACAAAGAGGAATGATGACTTATTGTAAGTTTCTCCGAGTTGACTCTGACCAGACGAAGAATAATGCTGATTCTATATTGTTATATAGACGGTGTCCATGTGATTCATCAACTGGCCCAAGCTGGTCGTACCCTTGTCGCGGTCATTCTCAATTGTCGAGACGCAGATTTCCGACCTATAATCGCACCTTCCATCGAAGGTCTTCGGTCGTGCGTTGGCTTGCTTAGACGATTTAGTGGAAGATATCTTTGTGGATTGAGATCTGCAGATATCATAGACGAGTTCTGTAGAAGTGAGTGTAGAGTCGATCTCAGATAATCTTAGATTTATACACCGCCCCTGTCCTTCTCTCTAATCCTTATTCTGTCCTGCGATGACAACTCTCACTGACTCTGCTTCCTTGCAGTCTGCAATATCCCCGTCAACTCCCCTAGAGTGCCTGACTCCACTTCCCGACCATCACCAGCATGGTTACGACCCGTACCCAAACGAGTCTCCTTATCACAGAATGACCTGTACGGTGGCTCTCCAGGAACAGGAATGATGGATTTCAACGCAAATAACAATACTTCTTCATCTTCTTTACCTGGTCAAATAAATTCAAACAATCCATCTGACGCACTTTCTAACGACCTTGACGCATTGTTTAATACTTCAGCATACTTTGATATGTCAGCTATCGAAGCAGGAACAACTTCAAATACAAATAACAATAATAATAATAATAATAATAATTCTTATTCAGGAAATGATTTTTCTTCAGCTGGTATACCAGGAATGACTAATTCTGGAGGATTAGGAGAACCTTCAGCACCTTATGATAGATTCGAAACTCTTACTCCTATTACAGGAAATATTATGTTAACTGGAACATCATATGATCAAAATAATCATACTAATAGTAGTAGTGGTAGTGCAACATATGATAATAATACTGGATTTAATATAAATAATAATAATGGAAATAATGGAAATCAAGGACAAATTAGTTTTGATTATGGATTAAATGGAATGGGTTTCGGAGGTGAAGCTTTAGCTACTGAAGGTATGGATAGTGTTTCTGATGGATTAAAAGGAAATAATCCTAATGGAGGATTGTGAGTTTGGTTTTTTTTATTTTTTTTCTTTTGTCCTCTTTCCGGATTTTCTGAGAAAGTTACCTTCAATCATTTATTTGTAAAAAAGCGAAATATATAGCTGATCTTCAAAATTTTAATAGATCCGCTGCTACTATTCTTAGTTTGATGGAAGAAGGTTCATTTGATTATGGAAGTATATTTACAGATCAAGCTCCTTTACCTATGGATGTTGAACAGAATTTATAGCGAAGAATAGGAAAGTATCGCGTTTAGATATAAATACGTGTTACCGTTAAGATGTGTGTTAGTTGACTCCATTCTTTTTTTTGGGATTATTCGTTTCATATTCATTATACGTTTTTATTTATTTGTACTATTTTGTATTTTTTGTTCTTTGTCATTTGTATTTGATATCATATAATAAACTTGGGAAATTACTCATGAACGCCATTTGTTGGTTAAATCTTGTGAACAAAGTGAGGCGCTGTGTGATAATAATGTCGATCACTCAGGGCTCAATATTATTGCGTCATGATGACACGTTTAAAGGTTTTAGAAAGAAAGTAGTACGTACGGGCCGCGATTAGTCTTTGGTGGAGCGGGAGAATAAGAACACATGATATAGATCTCAAACTTATCCTGATTCCCAACTGGCCAGCTGGTCAAAAACATTAAGGGAAAATGATAAATAATGGGAAAGGCAAGAAGGGAAGAAAGAGGAATTAATATTTTGAAAAAAGGCAGCAAACTTGGGAATTGACGGAGGTAAATTTGTTTATTTGTATTAGAATATATAATGGTGGGATGATGACGACGGAATAAAATATTTTCGAAAACGCGTCAGATAAGAAAAAATAGTGTGTATATTTTGAATTCTAGACTAAAACAAAATTGGATTTCGGATATAAAAAGTTATAGTTTGTTTTATTTTGTAAAGAAAGGTTTTGTTCGTAGAAGTGGAAAGGGGGTAGATAAGAGGGTTAAAAGGGTATGATATCATTTTTAAGTCTTTAAAAGTCGCTAAAAAAGGTGGTTTTTTCCCTTTGTTTTTATTTTTTTGCTCATGATTTGAATTGACTTGACTGACATGTTATTGACCCCGGTAACGAGCTTAACTTTTTATCTTGGCTTAGACTTAATAAGTGAAAGGAACAACCATTTTTATTTTTTTAAGTTTGTTTCCTTTGGGGAAAACCCTTTATATCCATAAAATTCAACCCCTTAAAGGAAGGTGTGAGATCATAATGACGATTATCAAAGGAGGCGGTGGATAAGATAATGTTGTTTGGTGTAAGAGTCTACATATATTTGGTACTATGAGAATGTAGTCGTATGATGATGGTTTGAATTACTTTTACTTATATAACTAAAACAATTGGGAACAATATATTCATGTTTTAATCCTTCTTCAAGATAATTAAACGATACAGTGAATTAAAAGTAAAACTTAAGCTAATAAAAGCAATCCATTACAAACCGAATAAATCAATTCAATTTTCAAAAATAGAATAAAATGACAAATCAATTGAAATCAACTCAACGAATAAACGAAAATGATATTCCTCATACACCTCAAGAAGAAGAAATTCAACAATTTTTTAATTCTTCACCTATGACTTCACCAAATTTAATTAATAAAGAATTAGATTGTAAGTTTAATTTCATTCATCATCTACTGAAAATAAACAATTATATAAAATTGATATTTAATGATTAATGTTTTAGTTAATGATATTCATAATAAATCTGAAGATAAAAAAATATCAAAAGAAAAAAGAAAATATTCAAATGGATTATATAAATGGACTCAACAATTATGGCAAAATAACATAGAGTAAGTCTAATTCAATTCATTCGCATTCGCATTCGAGTTCGAATTTAACTAAAGATTCAATAATTCTATTAAGAAAGCTAATGAAAAATGAATCTCAAATAGTTCTAATAAACGAAAATTATCTACTTCTTCTGTTCAATCTAATCAATCTACTTTATCTCTTGAAAGTTCAAGTTCTGAAAAGATGTAATAACTTTCTATCAAGAAGGCATCACCTCAAGTCTTAATAACGCAATAGAACCAACACCATTTGTCAATCTGTTCATTTTGTCCTAATTCATTATTTGTAGTCCCTCTTAAAAATACGTGTGAATGTCTCTATTAAGACTGTACAACTACCTCTTGTATCTATAGTGCATTTCTTATTCCTCAAACATGTATATATTTAGTATGACATGGACATGTATAGATGCCAATACTCTTACCCCTTGTTTGAAAGACGAATACATTTTACATTTTACATTGATCTTATTACAAATCCGATATACATTAAAGGCCCGCCAACTTGCTTGTCACAATTTTACAATTTCGCTTTCACTGCTTTACCTTGGGTAAATTTGTATCCCGTTTCAATTTGTTCCTTAGCTTCTTTGATCATATCATCAATAATTTGCTTGGCAGGTTTGACATCCTAAAGCGTATTACAAGTTATTAGCACTCTTCAAACCTGATGAAGAAGCTGGTGAATCTGTGTCATGGCATTGAAAAGCTTTATTTACCTTGATTAAAGCGCTGACATCTCCCATTAACCACATTTTACCCTCGATTGACTTTTCAGGGTGTTTCTCCAGTTCAACATCATGTGGGATTTTCCCTTGTTTCGTCAAGCTCAAACTATACCGCCCTATCAGCGTACTGCAAAAGTAAGGTGTATGAGAAAGCCCAGTCGGAGTGGAATTGACTCACACTTCGTCTTGTCGCTTATTCCATGATTTGACATAATCTGTTTGTCTGACTCTTAAAGGTCTTCCTGAATAAATTAGTGTTGTACCGGCATCTCCATGATCCGCCGACAAGATCCTGGTAAATTGTATTGTCTAATTAGCTTATGCAAAATCAAAATCAGACATGGCAGATTGTTTTAACATACAACTCTTTATGTTTCTTGGGAGCAGACGCCTCAGTAGAAGCTACGAATCGAGTACCAACCCATACACCTTGAGCACCAAGCATGAGTGAAGCAGCAAGACCTCGACCATCATATATACCTCCAGCAGCGATTACGTGGACCTGATCGCTCTATCAGCAGAGGACAAGGTAGATGATATGTGAGGTACTCACTGGCTGACCTGTCAAAGGTGATTTTCTACCTTTACATAAATCGACACAAGCAGGTATGAGGATCGAGGTTGCTGTAGAGCCAGTATGCCCACCTCCTTCACCTCCCTGAATCACATAGACAGGTCAGCTGAGGCAGCGTCTTGACGATGACGGATCAATAGCTTACTTGGGCACATATGAGGTCAACTCCAACATCAAGGGCCTTCGTTACATGTTTGGGAGCTCCAACCATCTGAGTTGAATCTTATAAGCTATCCTGCCTGAGTCGTGATGATAAGAAAGCTCACATTCATAACCAGTATACCGGCTTTGTGTAACTTCTCGACAACCTCTTTAGGCGGTACACCAACAGCACAAACAAATAATTTAGCTTTTTCCTCGATTATGACATCGATTAATTCGTCAAGTTTTCCTTTTGTGTAATCGTAATTTGTGGCTCGAGCTGTAGCTGATAAAGAGGGGATAAGTAGATCGACTCCGAAAGCTGAGCAAAATAAATTGAAATCAGCACTGTGTTCCTACAGCTTTGATCTGAGTAGAAGTCTCGATGAGATTGAGTTAATCGATACTTACGCAAATCGGGCTTATCCAGTGATTGCTTCAATTCCTTGATAATTCCTCTAAGGTGTTTCGGACTGTTAAACAATAGAATAATCAGCTGATGAGGTATTCGTCGGATAGTAACTTGGACTCACGTATATCCCAGACCACCTATCACACCTAGTCCACCTGCATTAGACACAGCAGCTGCTAATTCAGGTCCAGCAGCAACGTTCATTCCTCTATACAATCGATGTTATTGAGTGCAATATCCTGAAGAAACTGAGAAAGCTTACGCGAGTAAGATTGGATGTTGTATACCGACTATCACACCATGGTGATTAGCTTCTATTGACAGACTGCATTCGCTGATGAGATGGCAAAAGGTAAGGCGACTCACATATTTCGGTTATTGGGGTTGTGATGATTGACATTTTAGCTATTGAGAGAGTTATCCAGATGGTAGAAATTGATCGATGAGATGATAAGGTGAGCTAGTACAAAAACAAGTGAAAAGGGAAGAAAGGAGTGATCTTATGATCAAAGATATATTATATATGGGCTAAGTATTATGTTAATGTAGCTAGGGAACAGCATGCTTCGACTTTTAACATCGTAGTCAGTTAGACTACTCCGGCATATGTTTATAATGTCAATACCCGGTTCCAATTTCCGACTAATCCGGAGCGAAGCATTTTACAAATAGTTGCACGCGCTGCATTTGTCGTAATCAAATTCATTCCCAAATTACATGATATGATGAAAAGCCTTATTGGTAAAAAGTCAACCTACCCTCAATTTGCCACTGAAAATCAGATTCAGTCACCATAAAGGAAGGGTTGCTAGACAATCAATGAAAATCAGGGTAATCCTTTCAGGTATTCCAAAGAACCTTAAAAGGATCTGTTTGGGTCTTTTCATCATGGTTTTCTCATATATAGTTGACAAATGAACTAATCAGATGAATTATCTTAAATTTTCATAATGTTGGTAGATCTTGTTTGATAGCAGTCTTAATAAACCTGGTCGCTCCGCTTATGCTGAAGTAGTGAAAGCTTCATCTTTTGGTTTGGATTGTTAGGAATAGGCATATTAGCTTGTTGAAAGAAGATTCTCTTCATGACCCGGGATTTAGGAGAAAGAGCCCAGGATTTCAGGGAGCAGTGGGTGAGTAGGAATTTGATCACTGGTTTTGTGATTTGCAATTCTAGAAAATTGTGAAGATTTACTTTGTTTTGTTATTATAGCTTGCCCCATCTGGAGGATGGTTAGGTGAAATAGTAATGATAATATCAGATTCTACAGGAGTATGGGATCTTATAATATCATCAGGTATATTTGTAGGAAGTTGGATAATATTAAGAACAAGTCCAATGGAAATTTCATTAATTTTAGCATTAGGATTTGATCTTTCAATACCTCTACAATATTATAGTAGGTCTTTTTTTCAAATCTCAACAGCTTTATAAGACCCAGGTTGATTAGAGCTGCCTTTTTATCAGATGATGAATATCTTTCTACAACACATGAATTACATCTTCAAAATTATTGGCCTACATTTATGATTGGCTGTATTGTTGAAGGTGTATCTTTTTTTCTTCTACATCCTGATTTGTTTACCCTCATTGTATGTATCAAAACTACCTTTCTGTTGATAATTTGGTTGAGCAAGGATCAAGAAGGTTTATCTGTGAGTCAAGAGTTTTCCAAATTTATTTGGATTATGATCCAAACCATTTTTCTAATTAATCTCAGATCAAACCTCGTAAATTGGCTAAAGCCAGGAGGTCTCACAAACCCTCACCCAAAACACCATCTTCTGATTCTGATTCTGATGTGTCACCAAATAAATCAAACAAACCAAACAAACCCTCCTCTTCTTCACCACAATCAAACATGCCAAAATCCAAATATCTTAAAAATCCTCATAAATACCTGAAGAGAGCAGGTTATGTTGATCCTGCTATAGCGGGAATGATTTTATCTTTGAATCAACTGAAGGATAAAGAAAAAGCTAAAAAACAATTCAAAGCTTGGGTCAGGGAGAAAAATCCTGAAGAAATCAAAAGACGTAATAAACAATATTCAGAAAGAGCAAGACAAGCAGGATGGAAAGATGATTCTTCAGCAAAGAATGGTGATTCAAATTCTGGTCAAGTTGAACCTATTGATGAAGAACCACCTAATATGCCTACATCATATTTTATACCAACTTCTAAAGCTTATTCTGAACTTAAGAAAGCAGGATATGAAGATCCTGCTATTGCAGGTATGTTAATTGGATTAAATTCTATTGATAAAAAAACAGCTATGAAAAATTTTAAAATTTGGACAGAAGAAAAAGATCCTAATCAAATTAAAAGAAGAAATAAACAACATGGAGAAATTGCAAAACAAAAAGGATATCCAGATAAAGCGAAAATGAATAAATCTGTAGGTGGAAATCCATATAATAAATTAAAACAAAAATTAGGTATACCTGTTAATTCAGTTAAAAAAATAGAATCAATATTGAATTCAAAAGAATTCAAAAATAAATTAGATCCAAATATGAAAAGAAAATGATTGATATATTGAAAAATCCTGAAAGTGAAGAAGAAATTATAAAAGTAATTAATACTTTAAAACAATTAGGAATTAATATACAAAATGATGTATTTAAAGATGGATATATGGAATCAGATGGAAAAGGTGGATTTAGAGATATTATTCTAAAACAAGATGATATAAAAAACTTAATTCAAAAAATGAGACATAAAGAGTTTTCAAAAGAACAAATGAATCAATGGATAGGTTATTTGACTCAACCTTTATCTCATAATGAATTTGAAGAAAATGTTATTCCTTTAGGTAAAAGGTTAAATTGCTCTATAGGTCATGGATATCATGGAACAGGTCCACATCAATTTGACCCTGCTAAATTAAATCAAATCAAGGATCAAATTCAAGACAAAACAGGAGTCAATACAAGTTTGCTAGATCATTTGATCTTAGAAGCCATCAATATAAAAGATCCTCAAAAAGCTCAAGATAGATTGAATAGACTGGCAAGGGATGGTATAACTAAAGCAGAATTTGAGAAATATAGGAAGGAAATAGATTGGTCATGAGTCATGACAGCTCAACCAGATGAAAATCAATCTGCCCTTGTTATTGCACAGCATGATGAGCATACCATACATATGCATATTAGGATGATTAGATCTCTAATGTTGTGATAGTATATCTGTATACATGACGATCATATACCAAAAGTACATGGCCTTACATTTTACACCAGTTTTAACCTCGTGTAATCCTTTTCTTTTGGTCTTTCAGGGATTGAAGTTGACCAAGTGTTTAATTTATCTATATGAGTGATCCTTTTAATTACAATGCCTCCACCTCCATGGTTACCAACGTTGACGTTAGGTTGATGCAGCTATCATGCTTCCTCGACATCATGAAACAGAATCAATACCATTCAATCTCTTTTTGGATCTCATCACCGTCGGAACAGCTCTTCTCAAGAACCATTGCGCATGATGGTATCGTCAGAGCAGCCTTCCGCTGGCTCCAGCTCCTCATCAGCGCCTCCTCCAGCTCACACAACGCTCATACCTCCTTCTTCAAATCGATCAAGAAAACTTCCTACAACGCCAGAAGAATTAATCGACCTCATCTTCCGTACCAATTCCCTTCAAGATGTGAATGAAGTTCTCGTTCCTAATCTGCAAGATATAGCAGATGGGAAATTGTACGAAAATGTTGTCCCTAAGTTGAAAGCTAAGGAAATTAAGGAATATGGAGAACGGGCTTTAAGTTGTGGACAAGATGATAGGTTATACACAATTGAAGATGTTCAAATTCCTAATATTACTGCGGGACTCACTTATATCGTGTGAGTCTGCTTCCTGATTGGGTGGACAATGAGCTGCTCTGCAGAGTATCTGCCCAGTAGGCCATGCTGATATTGCTTGAGCCCTTCGTAGATCGGCAAGATTGCATGTATACAAGCAGACTCCCAATTTGTATAAGGCGAATCTGTTGGACTTCGCTATCAAGTTATGTGACATAGGCGATGCTAGACAGTTCTACATGGTCCCCCCTCAAAGAGGTGAGCACACCATCCCAGCCAAAACGAAGCTCCAAGCTGACTATCTACCCGTTTACAGTCGCCCAGTTAGCTTGGGGTATACTTCGTCTCGCTCAACATCTGAAAAAGGTAAGCTATAACAACAGTTGTCGCGAGACATTTCTCAGCTAACTGTGATATTTTCAGACTCAGGCTATCATCCCACCTCTTCAGACCCTAATCCAGAAATCATGTACATCGGGCCATTTCTCAGGTATATATCCAGCATACCTCGAAGCGTGTTTGCTTGTTAGGGATTTCCAAGCCGGTCTGTTCGTGCTTGATCAAGTCTTCCTGCATGTCAGATCGGTAAGCTAGCCCCATCGCCGAAATTGTAATTGACAATCAGCAAGTAGCTTACTGTGATCTGTATAGGCCGGATCAACTTACCTCGACATCCTTACATACTATCATCATGCAGGATTGATATCTTCCGCCTTACATGAGTACGGTAAAGCAAAGCAATACTTTATTTCTGTAAGTTCTCTGTCAGCTTTACATTGGATGTCAAGTATCGCAGTGTGCTAAATTTGCTTGACTAGGCCGTATCTTTACCGACGACTACTGCTTCAGCAATACAATTGGCGAGTGCAAAACGAGCAATATTATGCGAACTGCTCGATACTGGCAAAGTACGTCCCTCATTCAATCTGCTATTACGAGAATGGAAGCTTAACATTGTTGCCTCCGTTTCAGCGTATATCATTCCCTCGTTATACAGCCAGCACAGTAAATCGGGTCATCGATAAAAATGCAGGAGTTTATATCGATTTGGCCAAGGAGTACGAAGGTTGTAGATGGAATGCCGTCAGGGACATCGCTGGGAAATCAGAATTTGCAAATGTGAGATCCTCTGTCTAGGCGATTTAAAATAGCTGAGCCATAAGCTGATATTTTGGTTGGATATAGGATTGTAATAGAGGATTAATTGAAGAAGTATTGAAGAGTATAACCAAAAGGCGAATTTTACAACTCAAAGAGATATATTCTCGAATGACTATCAATGATCTAGTTGCCAGAGTAGGACCAAGTGGGCAAGAGACTGTTGAGACCATTACGGCTATCTTAGGCGAAATGGTGAGCAATCTGATGGGACTTGCCAGTCGGATTCAAAAGAGGGCATTTAGGTGGTTGCTGATCACGATAGTTATCCAGATAACATCCGGCGCTCTCAATGCAGTAATCACTCCCGGCTCAACACCAGCCAACTCAATCGTGTCTTTCCACGAAGACACAAGCTTACCTGTCCATCACGCGAACTCAAATGTACCGCCAGTAGATCGATTGTCTCAGGTGCAATATCTAGCTTCGGAATTAGAGAAAGAATTAAGTGACATGAGTAAACGATTGGGCATAAGTACAGAATATCTTAGGAAGGTCAGTTAACTCTGTTTTCCTCTCTTTAACTTTTGTAAATGCTTATCATGTTTGATTTGTATAGCAAGCGAACATCATTGAGATGTCTGGAGGAGGTAAAGGAAAAGGTTCAGGTAAAATGGATGATTTCGATCAAATGATGGCAGCTGAAGAATTTGGTGCGGGAGCAGGAGGAGTCAGAGGTGTAGGTGGGAATCAAGCGGATATGGGATTTTAGTGATAGTGGTAAGAGATGAAAATGATCGAAGAGCTGAGAATGGAGCGTGGTGTTTGGTTCATTTGATTGAGGGAGGGATTTCGTCAATAAGGCTTAAGGTTGTAGATAATTTGTATATATATGATATATGGAATATATCAATCATTGGTACCGTTGATTGCGATTTTTAATATGATACATCTCAAAGCTGTATTGAGAAATTATATTTATGACTTAACTATTGATTACCCAAACACAATTCTACAATAACATAAATATTCGCTAAAACAACGATTCCAAATAAGAAATATCCCAAAATTGTTACCCACTTAGGTGATACATAAGATTTTGATCTTCTCAATCTTTCACCTTGTTCAATTTCTTGAACTTGTATTTGATCTTGATTGGATATATCATTTGATAAATCATTTAATTGAATTTCACCATCATTTTGATCTTGAAATTGATTTTGATTTTCAACTTCAATTTCAGGTCCTTGAACAATCATAATTTCTTCTTTTGAACAAAGATAAACCAAAGGGAAAATTACAGTTGGTAATACAATTGAAAGTAAAACTTGTGATGCTACTAACATTGTATTTAATCCACTTGGACCAACTGCAGAAGCTACAATTGCAGCTGGAATAACACCTATTAAACGAGTTACTAATCTTCGAATCAATGGCTAGACAAATTCGATTAAAATCAGTACAAGTCTACTCTGGCGCTGAAAGATATCGATTAAGATAACTTACCGATGTTTTCCAATTTATGAAACCTTCTGAAACTACTTGTCCTGCTAATGTAGCTGTTATTGAAGCACTTTGACCGGCCTACACGAGTGCGGGGTAACATCAGCTTCGAGTCATTCTATCTCTTGCTGCGACCTGAATCCAAACTCACACAAAGCAAAGCCAAAGCAAATATTATAGCAGCGGCTATACATTGAACGTCAACCGAGTCAGCCTAGATTGAAAATTTGAGGAAGCGACATTTTACCCACCGTGACCTATATAGCTCCGTATTAAAGCAAATGCTCCAAATAAATCCGCATCATCCGCACTGGCGTTATTAGCACCATAATAAAAAGCCGCTCCAGCTAAAGTCAAAATTGACGCATTGATAGTCAAGGCGAAACCAAGAAGAGAAAGGGCTGTATCGATCTGTCAACCATACAAGATAATTTAAGCTCTTTATCTTTGAACAATTGTAAATGTTGACCTACCGTAGCATGTAAAAGATGTACATCAACCCATTTGATTCTATCGAATTTTCTAACTTGCATTTCATACTCTTTTACTTTTTGCAGATATTCAATTTCTTCTTTACTTCCTTCTTCGTATTCCACAGGGATGTCCTTGTTCCCACCCAAAGAAGGGGTCGGAGTAAGTTGACGAATTGCGCTTGTCCTCGAAGATGTGACTGCTAAAGGAGGATATGTATTGGAGTCTTCTTCGTCATCGAGTACGGACGTAGCAGTAGGTAATTCTGATTCGGTCCTTGTTCTTGTGAATGGCTTTCTCCTCCTAAAAGGATTCAATGATGGTAATTTTGCTGAAATGGGTTTCTTCGCGGGAGAAGGTTCGACAGGTAACATATTCAATCTGTCTACTGAGGCTAAAGATGATCCAAGGAACAAAGCATGTGGCATTACGGTAGCTGCGAAATATAACTTATAAGAAATTGCAAACATAGGTCGGAGATCAAATGTTAAACTCACCTCCTATTATACCGACACCGATGTACAAGGCCCCTGGTTTGACAAGTGTCTGAAATTGATAGGTATGTCAGCCTTTTCGCAGAATGTCTGGAAAGTCGAAATATAAAAGGATGAGACGTACGCTCGAAGGGACTAGACCAAAGAAGACATCTTTCCATACGGGATTGATCAATTTCAATAAAATCATAAAACTGACGAAAACGGTCAAGACCTGAAAATGCGAATACAATTAGCTGAGGAACAAAGGCATTCTTCCGAAATTCGTCGATTTGGATGAAATATGATCTATAATCGACATAGTAATGATGCTTACCAACGACACGATTACGATTTCGAAAAACAGCATTCCTTGTCTACCTGAATTTGATCGAAAGAAAACCAAAACAATCATTACGTCTACTGCTGTTATAAGTACACCAGCGAAGAGTGGTAACTTAGGAAACAGCCTGGAATTGGTAGAAGAATGAATCATTAGCTCAAAAAAGGAAATGTAACAATCGCTTGTATAGATTTCCCGAATATTAATCATTTTGCGAAAGATTGAAAATATGATATAACGGGTAGGATTAGATCAACTTACAAATGCAAGGCAATTGCGCTTCCCAATAATTCCGCTAAATCAGTTCCTATAATAGCTATTTCAGCTAAAACATATAAAATGTACAAGGATATTTTCAAAGGTATTCGATATTTAGGATATTTAACTTGTAATCTAAGAAAGAGTAATCGAGTTTCATGAGGAAGTGAATGAGAAGTTATAGCTCCTAATCGAACTGAGAGAAGTTGTAGAACTATTGTTAAAAAGAGTCACAAATTCAGTATTAGAGATTTTCAAGCGAAAATGTAAAATTCATTGTAAAAAACTTACCAACAGCAGCTAAACCAGCTAATAAAACAATAAATAATAATTTATATCCATAAGTTGCACCTGCTTCTAAATCAGTTGCCCAATTTCCAGGATCTATATAAGCTACACTTGAAACTAAACCAGGTCCGACAAAATGCATATGTCTGTTTTATTTTTAAAAAAAACTTATCAAATTAGTATTTTGAAATCTGATTTCGCAAGACAAATGGGGATTGAAGGATTTGTTTAAAGTGGAATTAAAAACTCACCTCCATATTAAATCTTTACATCTTTTCCAAGTTAATTTCTCTACATCTTTTTTCTCTTTCGCCTTTCCCCTCTTTCTTAATTTGATACCTAACATCTTATAATGTTTCTTCTTATTGTTATTAGTTAATCACCGCAAGATTCGCGAATTTTTTGGAGATTACTATGTCCATCCGATGATCATTAAAAGCTCAAATTTCCAAGGTGAGAAAAGATTCGTGAATGTAATTTGAATTGTCGAATGTTGAACAAGTATATTATTGCTTCTCTTTAGATGTTTTCCCGAACCCAATGAATAATTTAATGATTGCTTGTTGTATTCTCTAAATATATATTTATTAGTCCATGTATGAATGAAAATGCCAAGAGATTTTAAATGAGGATTTGACGATCGGTTCGGGTATAATTTTCCGAAAGGAAATCTAATCTATGTTTTTCGTCTGCGAGGATGTAATTCACTTTAATGATGAGTATATATTCCGTGTTAAGTTATACTAAGTGCGAATGATCTATGGAATTTAATGATAATACTAAACAAGAGGAATCGTCGATTGATGATACGAGTGAATACCAAGTTAGTCGAGATCAACAAACCTCGAAATGAGACATAATAACAACGTAATTAAGGGTTTCCAAGCAGGCTTATGAGCAATATTTTGGTATCTTCACATAATAATGATAATAATGGTAATTTTAAGACAGTTATTTCATATGCATATGAATATAAATACAATAATTCACTTTTTAAGAGTAATAATCAACCTATCGCAAATGATCAAAACTATAAATATATATGACAAAATGACTAAACGAAACGATACAACCCATATCGAATTCAGAAGCAGAAAAAGAAAGCTAGACTATATATATGAAAGACAACTTACTGATATTTTTCTTTTAGATATACTGTACAAAGGATTAATTGTTCATACAATAAATTCGTAAATCTTCGTCATGAGACTTTTTGACATATCATACAAAAACGGTTCTTGGTTGTAATTACAAATAAATTTTCAAGGACGATAATTTTGACAAGTTGAGGAAAGTTTTGATTGATTCAGGTATTTTCATTCATGTGAATTGAGTTCGACGATCGTTTCCCCTTTTATCGTCTAAATCTCTAATTACACAAAAATCGCCTATTTAGACAATGCTAGAACCAAATCGAGCTCAAAATCAGCGGTGAAGAATCGAGAAGAAGAAAACATTGACAACATACCAAATCACGACAAAAACTAGGCCATGAATACATGATTCTTCTCCTTCCGTTATGTTTAAGTGAAGTATCAGAATAAACTGATGAATCACCATTTTCAATTATTAACTTTAAAGCTTGCTCATCTCTTACACCTAGATTTTGAGCTTCTTCAATTTTTTTAGAAAGTATTTCTTCTTCTTGTCTGGCTAATTCAACTTCCCATCCGAATAATTCATGAAAGAATCTCAAATTTGGTTGTATCAAAACTGAACCCAGCTTTAGCTTTTCTTTTTAATACTTCAAATGAAGATGAACCTACCATTCAATCTCCTAGCTCTACACATCATATAAGCATCCATTAAACCCATCCTCTCGAATTGCATCATATAAGCAATTACTATACTTGCACTTCGACTGACACCGACTCGCTAAACCCAAAGAATCGTTTAATCTAGGTTTTTCTGCACAACAGAAAGTAAACAAGAAATACTCACACAATGCACAAGGACAATTCCACCTTCACGTCGCGCAGCTTCGATCCAAGCGCACGCTCTGGCAATGACAGGTCGAAGTGGGTCATTTCCGTCATCCCGAACATCAGTAAGATCGAGTCTGAGCACTCGAGTTTATCAGCAAGTACGGACATGATTTGTACAAATGGTCACATACACGTTCACCTTCCCCTCATTAGCAGCTTGAGCCAAAGTGTTCCCCTCGACTCCGTGATACGGGTCCATCATTTCATTGGGATTAATCAAACTTTCACCAACAGATACCACATGAGTGATACCAAGCGCTTCGAGCATCGCAGCGTTCCCGGCGTGTTCCCTTTGAGGTCGTTCGAAAAGTCAGCTGGGGTGTTCAAGCCGCCACGAAGATAGCCATTCACGTCTCGGATGAGGTGTTGACTTACAAATTACCCAGGTACAAGAAATCAAGTATTCTCGAAGGGAATCCATCAAATCTCCTGTCCTCAAACCAGACTTTCATCTTTTCTAATCTTTCATCTGGTCCAGAATCTTGTTGAATTAACATTTCTTTAGCGACTTCTACCGTAGAAGCAGATTTTGCAGGGATTTCTTTCGTAGTTGAATTATTAGATCCTCCGAAAGACATTCCGATAGACCAAGGTTTCCATCTTTTACTGACTCCACCTCCTGTGTTCTCTTCTGAAACAGCAGTGGCCGCAGTTGAAGGCGTAGGAGCAGGAGTTGAGGCGGACGGAGCAGTTGGTGTCGGAGTGAGTGATAATGGTTGATCGGTATGACTTAACAGTTTCAAAGCTTTTGATCTTCTATCCTGCGTTAATCTCGCATCAATTTTCCTCAATAATGGTTTGTCTGAAGGATATAGGAAAAAGGACCGTTTTGAATTGATTTGAAGGTGTAAATAGGCTTCAGGAAGTGAACAAGATAAACTAGACATGATATAACTAAGTACCAAAATAGATGATTCCGTATATCCATCTTGACAATGCACTAAAACCCTTCTTTTCACAACAGCAGTTTTGGACGTAGAAGATGAGGAAGAAGGTCTTGATCTTGTTGATCTTGTTTTACTTGGTGAACCTCCATATGCCGGATCAACAGGTCTGCCTTCTACTAATTTCCGCAAGAAATAAACCAATTCGATCACCTTATCAGTCATATAATTCAGATTTCTCGTTTGGCCAGTTATTGTTCGGCAAGATCCCGAACACTCCAGTGAAACGTATTCGTGATCTGCTGAAACTGTCGTCTGCTCATTCTTTTCGGATGACTTCGATCGAGTGTTTCTTTCATCGTGATTAGGAGAAGGTGAAGCATTTCGCTTTGAAGGTATATCGAGTGTTGTGGGAGTTGCTGGGCTCGATGATAACAAGTTTCTCAAAGCAATCGTGGCAGGAGAGGCAATCCATGAAGGGGCTATCTGTGCTTGAACGGGTTGGCGTCGTTTATCTATATCTACCAGATGCTGGTATGCTGTGGCCATATGTGTGCTATTGGGCATCTCAGAGCATTCAGAGGCCTGCGAAAATGAACGGTGCACATCAGCCTCCAATTTCTTTTCCTAGAAATGATCACTTGGGTATATATCTGACTGACCCTAACACATAGATCAAACGGTATAGTGGCGCCAGCTCCATCTTCAGCTCCTCCAGGCACATCACAATCATTTCCAACCCAAAATCCTTCCACGACTTCACTAGCTCTTGTCATGGCTCTGGATTCTTTAGCTTCTCGTTCGAATAAATCAGTCTGACAAGCAGCTGAAGACGAGTTGCCTTTCGAGTCGATATTGACTAAATGAGGGTATTGTTTTTCAATTTTTGAGAATGGTTCTGCAGCAAAACAGGCACAAGGTATCAGCGTCTACGTTTCTATATGATTGGCAAGAATGAGGGACGACTATACACTTACCAACAACGACCCAAACTCCGTACTTGACTGGTTCAGTTGAACCTTCACCCTCATCCCTACCTTTGATATGTTGATAGAACTCTTGCATTCTCACTTCCCATAAATCCTGTTGAGCTTTTGCGATTCTACCAAAACGAATTAAATATGAGTGACATCTTCGCAGTACAGTGAAAAGGCGATCAAGAGAGTCCAACTCACTGTTCAGCCACTTCCAGTATACCATTTCCGACTCCATTTTTAGAATAAAGCACAATATCAGAAACAGTTGAATACTTGATTTGTTGTATATTTAAATTCCTAAGGTTGATTGTATGTGGTAATCTCGCGTTTCTGAATTTAGCTGTCTTACTACTATTCCTTTTGTGTTGAGCATGATGAGGCCACTTGGGCAGATCAAAACAATCTGTAACGTGCAAAGCATTAAATAGGATACAAGTTGGTCCTGTATCTTCTTCATCATCTTCTTCAAAAAACCCTTCCGATGAATCTGTTGAAGACGAATCTGATTCTTCTGCGGTTGCATTACCAATTTTGTACGTGCCAACACAAGGTAAGGGATGATGAGGTTCATCAGCTCCCTTTGCATGAGCTGCCGGGGTAACTCTTTTCGAATCGCATGGGTGCATGGTTACGTCTACATCCATCTGATCTTCTTGGGAACTTTCCAAAGGTGCCTCTTCCGTTATCACTGGTTTATCAAATTGAGGCGATAACTCTCCAATAGATGGAGAAGTTCCTTCGGTGGTACCTGTCGAATGGTATGATTCAGAGGATGTCGACATAGTTTCAGACCGTTCTCTTGGTGGTGGCATCTCGTAAGCAGCTGGCTGAGTAGTTCGATCGGTATCAGATTTTTGAGGCTTAGATCGAGGATGATGTATTGGTTCATCAAGGGGATGAGGCGGACAGAATAGTAAACATAAACCGCGATATGCTGGTGGCTCAAATGGTGGTCCATGTCTACAATAACAAAATCCTGTCAGCTGGACCGTATGTATCAGGACAGCGAATTCAACTGACCCGAAGAAGGCAGCCATTTCCCGTCCTTTCTGACCATCATCACTTATACCGTGTAGCCAAGGGAACATAACTGAACTTGGAGTATCGATCATTGAATGCCTTTCAACAAGTTGCGATAGCTAAGCATATGCCAGCTCATCAGTTTGACCAAGCGTATATCTACCAATATTACCGGAAAACATATAACTCACTTCTGACGAGCTGATCAACCTAACACCTTCTCTGACTTGGCACCGCTCATCCTCATAACCCCACTTAGGCATACCCCATACAAATGGTCTTCCTTCTTCAGGTGGTGTAGGTAAATGAACAGCGACTTCTTGATCAGGCGAGACAATAGTTTCTCCAAGCGGAACAGTTTGAGCAGGACTCTCATCTTTTTGATGTTGAATTTGGTCAATATCCATCTTATCACTTTCAGATGTGGAAGTTTCACTTCGATCACTTTGGCTACTATCACGAACACGATAATCTAAATGTTCCCATTCCCCTTTCAATATAGTATCTTTCACTTCCCTTTTTCTACCTTCTCTTCCATCTGATAAAGGATCAGGTATAGGTTTACGATGATGTCCTAGCACAGTTTCAGATGATCGTGCTCTCTCCATTGCAGCGGGAAGTAGGTGTGTTGCATTGACTGGTGTGGGTGGTGCTGATACAGGTGTAGTCGGACGAGGTGTTGATGATCGAGATCGTACCATTGAATAATGGGATGTGGGTTGAGAATGATGTTGCGGTAAAGGTAGAACCAAGGACATATTGGGTATGCAGAATTCGAAAATATGCTCGTGTGATATCGTGAGTGTAGCTTTATTCTACCGAAATGCATAAGCCTTTCATCCATCTTGTTTAGTTTGCGCAATTGATGGATTAACCAATTCGCCTTACTCACTATCAATTATCCGATAAATCACAAATCTACACTCATATTTAGTCAAATACTCAATCTTAGTGATTTGTCAAAGCCAGAATGATCGTTTCGAAAGTCTTTTGGATATGTTCTGTCTAATCCAATCTGAGCAGCTGACAAAGAAGTTCTTCCCTGAGGTATTGCAATGGGAAAGTATCCAATATGCGGGGTGATAACGATATTTTAAATATCTAATATGAAGTACCTTCTATACCCGATGTACTAAGTCTACGACTCTATCGTTCGTCTTTTTTCGATAGAGGATGACGAAAGACATAAAATGTGTGAGAACGATTTGAGACGTTTTTTTATCGGATATCGAATGAAGTTTAAGTTTGCCGAATGACGAATTCTGAGTACGAAGTTATTGAATTGATAAGTCAAGTTTAAAAGCTCTCCATTCTTTCGTTGCGTAGGTTTTAAATGAAATGATATACACTTCGGAAATGTCGTTAAGCCGATAATTGGACGCACTTGAATACGACGTACGTATAAAGTTGGAATGTTGATCGAATGGGATGGACTAGACCTTGATTGATAGATAGATAGTAAATGTGAATTTAACCCAGCGTGCTTCCTTGAGATTCGCTTCAAAAGGGAAAAAGGAATAAAACAGTTACGATATTACAATTGATAACGAAATAATGACGGTGATAGAAGATTTATCAGATCTGAAAGTACTATTTTTATTCGACTTGCCGTTTTCTTTCGTATAGTTTAAAACGTCACTTTTAACAATTTTATGTATATATATAAAGAAGAATAGAAATGAAATGATGATAAAATTGATTATCCTTTTAAATATAAATTGAATTCAATTCTCAAAGGGATATCTAATAGAATGATATATTAATGAGAAAGATAACGTTCTAAGCTATGTTTTGTATATGATAGAGAGAGAGAGAGAGAGTGATGAAAGATGAATACCCTTTCCCTGAAGATCTCACTATGAACCCTTTTCCCCACAAAATGTATTCTTGTCGTTCCTTTGGAAAATAATTGATATTCTTAATCACTTAATTAGAGATGACATTTCACATCCCCGGCCACATTTTTTCAAAAGATTCATACACCAAAAAAAAACCATGTCATCATGGAAAAAGATCATTTTGATCATCTGACCAAAACTCAACATTCCAGCAAAATAATAACGCAAGAACGTACAGGGAAGAGTCCAGAAATGGTGATTCAAGGTACCGCCGAAGTGACTTCTTTTTCAATTAACGTTACCTCTTAGAATGAGTAATTGGCGGATCACGCCGTGCGGATGGAATGATAGGGTCCTGATAATCTGTTTTTACTAGTCGTTCCTTATTGCGGAGAGAGCGGCGAAGCGGAGATTTTCTTTTCAAGGGATCAAGTTAGCGGGGTCAAAGGGTTTGTGGCGATCGACATTAGGGGAGATCTCAAATGAATCAATAAAAAAAAACATACATTTGAGAACGAATTCATCGAATACGAGCAAGTACAAAAACGACATAATATACTAACACAACAACCTATAAACATCCGCAACACCATACAAACTTCCACAAACTACATTCAATGTTTCCTGATCATTTGATTGTTGTAAAACCAAATTATCCAAAACTGCTTTTAATCCTTCTAAACCATTGCCACCAAACTTTACATTATTTTTACCTACTAATGTACTACAAACACCTGCAATATCAGACATTGAATGAGTTTTGATCCAAGGCATTCCTTCTATAGGTGTACTAAATTCTGTACAAATCACTTCATCTTCATATCTTAATAAAGGCCTAAGTACGCTTTCAATTGATTTACCAGGACTTGATGATAAACTAATGATAAATCTTATTTTTGGTTTGATTATGAAATTCAATTTATCAATGTAATCTCGAAGTTTTTCGGCTGAATCAGAATTATGTGAACCATCAACTAAAAGTGGTAAAGCCTTATAAGTCAACCATGAACATCTTCCTGCCCATTCTGTTCTTTTCACTCCTAGCTGGATAACTCTGTCGTTCAATCCGGCTAACTTGGGTTGAAGTTGTATTGATTGTCTGTCAGATCGAAGTGTGTGAAGGATAGTCAATGCTACAGAGAGGTTGTCAAGTTGGTGATCCCCACCAAGGCTCAATTCAGTATCTATACTGAGGAATTCTTTCCCTTGAGATGTTCTTCGTTTTCCGCTGAAATCAGGTAATAACGTTCTGATGACTCTCGGTTGAGGAGGAGTAAATGGTTTGAGTGTGATAGGCGAGGAAGGTAGAGGTATTTCTTCAGATCGATAAGCTTGTATCACCGTAGCTTTCTTCTGCAATGCTGTGCTTTGAGCAGCTTTGAGAGCATCTTGATGGACTTGCGGCGCAACTACCAACGCTCCACCTAATGGCACGATTTGAGACTTTTCCGCGGCGATAGCGTATACTGTATCTCCAAGAAAAGACGTATGATCAAGTCCCACACTAGTCAGACCTGAGATGAGCTTGATTTGGTCCGGTATGACATTGGTAGCATCGCGCAATCCGCCCATGCCACATTCAATGATCAACACGTCCAAGGGAGGCTGCATGGTGTTCAATATGTAGTAAGCAGCCGTGGTGGCGATCTCGAAAGTCGTAGCTTGAATGTTGAGACGCTGATTGATGTCTTGAACGATACTCATCGCATCGTTGTAGGCTTGGCGAGACGGCGGCTGTCCGTTGATGCGAATGGCATCGCGAGGTTCGATAAGATGAGGGGAGTTGTATCTGCCTACATTCATACCTCCCGCCATGAGACACGACTCGAGTATGGCGGAGACGGATCCCTTCCCGTTAGTACCAGCTAGATGTATCGCCGGAACAGAAAGGGGTTGAAGTTGTTTCATGAGCGTCTGCATACGTTGCAATCCTAAGTCAATCTTTCCCATCCCGTTGGTTGTTGACCCATTGAAAGTGGTGTGATTCGCTGTGAGATGATTCGACTGGTCTGCTTGAGATGAACCGTTATAGATCGTTCGTCCACTCGAGGATGAAGATGGTGGAGTTGGATACAGGCCTCCAGCGCGAGAAGCAAATGTAGCATAATTGGCCAGCGGCGCAGCATGGGAAGAGGGTGGTATGAGCACACTGGGTGGCAGAGGTACGGGAAAACCTGTGTGCATTGGGAAAGGAGGCGGTCGGTCGGTCAGACTAGACCGTCTGCTCTCTGATCCAGCTTGATGATAGCCGTAACGATGATCTGCTTCGAATGGTGCGATTGGATGCCTGTAGGGGCTTCTTGACCGATATGGAACGGCATATTCCACGGGTCGAGGTTGAGCCTGAGTCGATGCGACATGGTGCTGCCCGCTCATAGTACTTGCTTGGACCGGTACATCATGTCCATCCAGGCGCATTGGCTGTCGGTCACTCAAGAATTCTGCTTGAAGTTGAGGATTACGTCGTGAGGCATGAGCATTTATGGGGAATTGCGCAATTCGAGGGTCTTCACATAAGACGACACGAGAAGGTGTATCACTGCGCGGGTTGAGCATCTGTTCGACTCGCAACGGTGCACGATGGGCAGGAAGAGCTGGGGCGATCCGTGCAGGTGATGGAGCAGAGTCCGTATTGGCTTTAGGCGGGTGTAACACAAGACGCGAAATCGATAAAGGCGCTGGCTGCGGAATAGCGTGGGTTGCTTCAAGCCCGTTTGTTGCCGAAGTCGTCGGCTCCTGTGCAGAGATCTTTCGGGTATGAGTATGTACTCGAGCTATGTTTATATAAGTTAGTCATGTATCATCCGTTGAGCACCAATGACTGATACTAACCGTATTCGTTCTCCGTCCTCATGACTGCGGGTCTGAAGTCGATACTGCTCCAGGGATAGATCGCTGTTTGCCCTACATCGTCTTGCACCAGTACGTCTTGTGTTGACTCTCGTATTCCATTGAGAATGAGTTCTAAAGATGCCCCACCTCTAGCCTTGATTTTGACTTTTGATCCTAACGGGATAGCCATAATCTTCTGTTTGAATTTTTCGGCTTTCTTCGCTTCAATCTGGGCCTTCATGTCCTGTTTCTTCGGAGTTAGCTGACTATTCGTTCGGTGACCCAGATGGAGATAAGCTTACGGGATTGTGTTGAGGACAGAGCAATTCCACTTTGATATCCTTGACTACAGGGATGGGTTCTCCCTCGAGGGGAGGTTTCTCGTCCTCTCCAGGCATGATGGGGATCTCAACCTCCCAGATCTTGAGCGAAGCACCTTCGTGTTCTTGAGCACAAGATACGTGATATGCTTTCGGACATTTGCCCTATACCAGAGATATTCAGCTTTTTGAAGGGTCTGAATGCCGAGATCATGGCGAGGAATGCTCACTTTAGTACACTGTATCTTAGCACCAGATTTGGCCAGTCGCTTATCAGCACAAGCACCGCATTTCTACAGGCGACATCAGCTTTTGGCGTCGCGATCGGAACTCAGGTGACTTACGAGGTTCCATCTTGCCATTTCTATATTTTCCAACCCGACTACATAGGTTTTAGTCTTCCCCTCGACCTCCTTGTCCTCTATTCCTACACCAGGCATTGCAAGCGCGCACTGATGATGTATGCGAATCTCTTCCTTACGGGGTTTCCACATACTTTTAACTGTCTCAGTGGCTTCGAGGATAGGCAGGAGACCTTCGGTTGATAGCAAGGGGCAGAACAGGCATGGATAGGTAGGGCTTTCCTTTATGATAGCTGGGCTGAGTCTCGGTCGAGTAGGAGACAGATCGATGATCGATTTGGGTTTTCGTTTTCTCATCACCGGCTCTTTGGGTTCTGCGTTCATTTGTTCTTCCTCTGCTTCCATGGAAGCATTTGCGTCATCTTCCGTAGGCTCATTGATGATTCCCACTTCGCGCTTAGCCCTTTTCCGCGGAGTCACCCCTTGATCCATAGTTGTGCGTTTACGAGATCGCTTTTGTTGCCTCTCTTCTTTGATGGCGTCCAGTAGTTCCTGCTCTCCGTTCATTCGTTTCTCCTCCTTGGCGATCATCTCATCGACGTCGATGTGTACACTGATGCCGATGACGAATGCAATCAGCGTCCGAGTTCACTGCATTTTGGGAAGTATATCTCACCTATGTGTTACACATTGACACGCTTTTGCCCTTCTTCCCAGCTCTACCCAGCTATCCAGTGCGAAGTTGACACTCTCAGCACAATTAAACCCCATGTTGAATCCGGCATGATAACCCCTGGGATAAGTGATGACGAATTCCCCCTGATTGTGGACGAGCATGTTGACATGCACACCATCGTTCGCTAGACGATGGGGTGAGACAGCGAAGGCCTTGTGCCGGAGGAATTGGTCACAATGTCTGGAATCTTCGGGAAAATAGCCTATGCAGCAATAATGATAAGCGGTGAACCACAAATTGGAACAAGAGAGTGAACGTACCTTGCAGTATCCGCTCGAACTTCTCAGCCTGTAATTGAGGAACCGCATACCAATATTTCGGTGCACCAAAATGAATATAGTTGATCGAGAATAAATCCATCTAATTAAGGTTGTCAGCTAATCGCAAAGTTGAACATCCGCAGAGTCTCTCACATCTTCAACGTGCCAAGCGAAAGAAGCACCCCACATTCCGAAATAAAGATATGGGGCATTGACTCCTGGTAGATGCCGTAGATCCCATCGATTCAGCAAATTAGGCAGGTGAGCAACATTCCAAGGTGTCTTGTCGTCAACAAAAAGGGAGCCTGGTTTTACAAATTAGCGTTCCTGTATACGCCGCTCTCGCTTTCTCAGATACTCACCTTCCATATCAGCACCATACCAACTAGGTTCGCCTAATCCCATATTTTTCCACAAATGTCTTTCTAGCGCAGCACAGGTCTCCGGCGTATAGTCTTCGGGTGTAGTATCTTTAGGTAACCAATCTGTGGAGGGGTTGAACGACTTGTACCAAGGTTCCACGTCCTCCGATTCCGATTCCGTTTTAGGTGTAGTCGGATGGGTTGGCTCCGGGGAGGAATGGCTCGAAGTGCTTGATGGGTCAAGGGCAGGTACAGCCAATTCCAATTCTTCCTTGACTTCTAAGTCCATGCTTTCTTGTTTGATCGCTTCGTTCACATCCACGTCCACGGTCCCCGTTGCAGCAGCTTCCTTCCTAGCTTTTCTTTCTGCATTCTTCCTCTTCTTATCTTCTTTCGCTTGCTTAATCTCAGCATTCTTCCTGGCTCTCCATTCTATTGCTTCTTTCGAGTCCCTGTTCAAAGTCTTGCCCACATCTTTGGGTCCTATGCCCAAAAATTTCTTATCGTGACACTTATTGAACCATTCTTTCATACTTAACGGCCGATTCTTATTCTTAGGTACATTTGCTACTTTGAACAAGCCGGATGCTCCAAGGAAATTTTGCTGTATAGGTGTATTGATCGTTCGACGGGACAGGGTTGACTTCGAAATAGGAGGTAATGTCGATTTCCATTCTTCGGGAGGTATTATCTTGACTATTCCTGAATATTGGCCCCAGGCTGTCGTAGCTGTTGCATATGCTTCGAAGTCCTGTATCAAATACGTTCAGCTGGCTGTTGACATTTCTCATGAGCTGAATGATTATGATTATAATTTACCTGGAACTCTTCCATTGTAGGTTTGAACACCGGAATCCCTCTGAGAGCTTGAGGGTCATCTTCGGGCGATAATGGTCCGTCTCCGATTTTTGGTATATTACGAGCAATGGCTGCTTGATTGGGATGATTTGTTGTAGGGTAGCTGAAATACTTTTCAGCATACAGCTTCTGTAGACTGTGCTCGAACAACTCACAAGTGATCTGGCTGTATATAAGTTGGCCTTTCATCCATCGTGACCTCCACTTTAGGTACTTTATCTTGATAATGACCATTTGTTCCATTCATCTGGGCACCAGTATCCGATAACTTTTTTTTACGACGAGTTGAAGGTCCAGCTTCCTGCGAGTGGTGAGTATCGCATATTGGATTGAGTGCAACGTTCGAGGAAGGTTGGACTGGTGGGGGAGGTAAATGTAAATCCACGATGATTTGATCACCGATATCGGGCGACGACATTGTTTTGACTGTTGTGGGTTCGGTTGCGTCGAATGCAGACGTGATCATACACTTTTCTGACTCATACTTCAGTGTACAAGGTGGTTGGGGAAAAGGAGCGGAATTGGGCTGAGAGGTGCTTTTACAATGTATGACTTGGCTTGAAGGAAAGTTAGAAGGATGCATTAATGATATTGTCTTTGGCTGAGCGGCAAAACAGGACTAAAGAATGGAGTCGCGTTAAGACACGTGCATGACACATGGCGATAAGGTTGAGGTAAGTGTGGCGCTCATTGACTGTATTTCGACAATCTTGCTTGATCACTAGCAGCCCCTTCTGTTCACGCTACATCTTTCGGAGGATAATGCAGAATGAAGTCACATGAAGTGCATAGATATTGGCGTCTCCACTTCAGCTACTCAATCAGAAGGGGGCTAATCAGGGGTGCAATCGATATACCCAGCGATCCCTCAATATCCCCTGGCCGTCTTAGATGAAAGGAATGGGTGATTTTGCTACTCGTGGTGTCATGTTTTATACGGCCTTGTATTATCGTTCGAGAACATGAGACGTTTTTGAACTCTGATTTTTGTTCCTCAAGCTTACCACTCATCCAGTACAACATACATCCCATCATGCGTTGCCAATCCATCAGTCTGCTGGCTTTCTTTCTAGTTTCCTCTGTGTCTACAGCAACGCCGCTTCATCTCGACAAGAGAGAAGACAGTGTGATAAACATCAAAACAGCTCTTAACACTAGATTAGTCCAAGAAAACGATCCATCAAAGATAGCTGTCAATGGACAAGAATCGATTTTTGACTTTACTCGAAAATCGCCTTCTGGAACACAAGAATCCAGTCCAACAATTACTCAATCTTTCTACTGGGATTTATTCGTAAAAGATGATGATTATGGGATGGAGACTCAGAAAAGTAGATTGACTGTGAGTTTTGACGATCTATATAGTGGTGTAATTATAAAAGCTTATCATGATAAAATAAGTGTCACGTAGAAGTTCCCGTAACTTTTAGAGGAACAGCGAAATATGAACTTCATACAGATATCGGATACCCTGCTGTAACTCTTACTAGTGGAATCTTATATGATGTTAAAGGTATAAAAATTAGTTGTCCGCCTGAAGAGAGTAAATGTACAAATGACGGATCTGTAGATAAAGATTGTCCTCCTGATCAGAGAGCTCCAGGATTTAATGCTGATGGTAATTTCCGATCATCGGATTGGGCTTAGTTGAGCATTTTTGTATATCATAATATGAGTCTGTACTGGTATCATTTGATGTATGTTTGTAAGTTTTAAATGGTGTGATGCAATAATTGATTGATAATCCTGTCCCCAAATGTTACAAAGCGGGTTGTCAGTGGTCAACACAAATAGGATTCGTTCAATTTTTGCCTCGCGCTTTAAAATCTAGTAGACTGATTGGATCCCTCGTTGTGTATGGCCAATTCACTCAATTCGCTGAAAAATACATCATGAATTATACGTAGACATGATCGTGAAGAGGTGCATACACCCATGATCCATCGGAATTGATCGTCCAAGCAAATTTCTCCTGATTTTCAAGGGGTGATTACCTGACGCCAATCAGGGGCACTCGTAATTGATGACTTGATCCTACCAACTCCTTTCGTTTCTTTTATCAATTAAACAGCATTTGACTTCTAAGGAATGATCAAAGAACGTATACAGGATTCATAGTCCTTTGTCAATGGGTGATATCAGGGTATATAAAGCAAGTTTCTATAGCTTGGCCAAGCTTTTCAGATTGTAGTCTTAGCTTACATCGCTACTACTGTGAGCGCCAATCTATAGCTTTTTTTGTTGACAACTATCCCGAAGCGAACTCATTCTCAGTACGATTACAACTATGTTATTCAGCAGGTCTACATTACTATCACTACTTTTAGCTGTTTCTTCCATCTCTGCAATTGTCATTAAGAGAGACGATAATATAGATGCAACGATCAGCCTTAACCCTCCCATCAACACAAGACTAGTGCCCGATATTGACACCAAGCAGACTGTCGGTTATGGAACCGAATTACAAGTCTTTTGGGCAAACGAAACATTGAGCAATATGCCAAACAACAATCATGCAGAACAAGTAGTTTGGTGGGATTGGTTTGAAGATAATGGTGCTACGACTAAATGGCATTTAAAAGTGAGTAAACAACGTCTTTTTGATTCAGATTTTATATCTAAAAATAAGTATATTGAACAAACAATTGTTGGATTAGTGCAAAGCTAGAATCAATACCAATTTCCGAGGAGTATATCACTTTGATTTACTTAAAGATAAACCCTGGAGAGATGCTAAAGGTGATGTAGTTTCATCAGCAGCTGGATTTGCCTGTTTCAAAGAAGGTAGTTCTTGTGTTACAGATAAAGACTGCGATAAGATGCCCGTTTTTGGGTATGATTACGTAGCTCCAGTTTGATTTTTAAATAGATTCTACGTTCATCAGCTCAGCTATTTATTCTGATGAATCAGTATTTAGCTTGGGATATTATTACTATCTAGGATGTTGTAAACGATCTTGCATGCAAGGTAGACTATATCTAGTTAATCGAGCATTTAAGACATCTGCCTCCGTCCACTAGTCCTTGTCAGCAGATCGTTGTCGTATATTTATGATGGTATACTCTTTTCACAAATTGGTTTATCCCAGGTATATATAGTATCATCGAGTGCACGGTCTCAACTGAGATTGGAAGACAATTTCCATTTTCTTTGTCGCAGCAATGTAAGTATCTTTTCACGACAGGGAATAAGCTTGACCCGAGATGTTTGCTTTGATACCTAAATCATCTGGTGTCAATTTGCTTAAGGAGATAGAACTTTTCTCATGTCGATTTTCTCTCCCATACTATAATATAATGTAATATAAGTAGTGGTTATTTACCTCCGTTTTAACGAGATTCGGGTAAGATGAAGTAAGCTCGATTCCCGATATCAACAAAAATAGCATTTTCCGTCTCTCCTCCTAGGATGAACCTTTCAGCTAATGCTCAGCTCACACTGCAGGAACCGATGTCATGTCGAATGTATCGATCATACAGAATTCACCGAAAATCCCTATCGAGACGATCAGGAATTAGACTAAGAATGATCCCACTGCGATGTAACGTTACGTCTGTATCCAAAAAGTATATGTCAATGGGTTGATTGCTCTATCTCGTCTTGCATGATGATACAATCTATCCTGCTTTAGAATTAAATACTCCTAATTTACGTGGACCCTCCATTGTCCCTAATCCATCTTTCCTATCTATACCAGGAGTAGGAGGATTTGATGCAAATTGACCTCTAAATCTGAATTGATTCTCCTTATTATCTGCCAAAGATTCAGTGGTGGGGTTTTGTCTATATGAAGAACTGACTGAAGGGGTTTTCGGAAGTGTAGTTTGGGTTGCTAAGTATGGTCGTCGAGGTCTAGGTTGTCCTAATGATCCTGTTGTTGAAGAAGCTAAATTTGCTGGAATCGGTATTGATTTTTTTCTATTTCCTAGGCCACCTGGTAAAGTAGGTGTCGATAATCCTTCTTCTCTATCTATTTGTCTTGCTCTATTCATAGCTTCTTCATCTACCGAATCAATCAATTCATTTTCCGTTTCGTCTACTGTTGTAGAACCTATATCGGAAGGTAATACTGGACCCATCATATCATTGACCATTCTTGATATACCTTGTGACATCGCTTCACTCATTGCGTTGACCGCTGATTCCCCTAAATCATTCAACACTGGTGTGGGAGATACGGAAGGTGATAGTATGCGCGGTAGTGCAAGGGATATATGGGCAGGGTAGACGAACCGATCTTGTATTACTGATCGTAACCGGGACAGAATAAGCTGTTCGAGTTTGGGTATGTCTATAATCGGGATCGAGTTAGCAGTCTTGCTCTTAAGCCTCCAATGATGACGATCGTTGTGAAGATAGAATGGAAAGCCCACCTTGTAATTTCGCTCTACTTCCCAGCAAACTTGTTGTTTTCAAATTGAGGTGAAAATCCGGCAGTAAGCTCACATGGACGTGTTGTCTCTCTTCAATTGGTTGGTGCAGTTGGACACTCATCTACGTTGACAGAAAAATCTTAGCTGATGAGTGTTTGAGACAAAGAGATACAGCTGAACATACGGTACCGCCAATTGACACCAATTCTACACCTAGAGATACAGGTAAAACAGCGAACCTCGGTCGAGGGAAGTTTACCAAGACTGCAGTGGACAGGGAAAGGGAAATCGAATCTAGGTAATCTACATCAACTTCTGCTCGCTAAAACGAGACATTTGTCAGCTTAGTTCCTTAAAGGAGTCGGAGAAAAGCTGAGTCCATACGTACAATTCGTCCTTGGCCATCAGCCGGCCGTATCCTTGCGTTGGACAAGAGCGGGTATGCTTTTCCCAATGACAGTGAGGTGACTTCTATCGGATCCTGAAAGGCTATGTCAGCTGTTGAAAGGATTTGTCTTTCAAGGATCAGCTCACCAGCCAGCTGAGGTTCGATCCAGCGGGATTCAACCATGTTTCTATGCGTTGTCTCGCTCCTTCTTCTCCATTGGCAGATAATAGATCGTTTCGGTAGCCTTGCAATACCTATCAACGGAAATATCAGCTCATTCTACTTGAGCTACGGGATAACCATCAGACACATACCTGGGCTAGTAATACGTTCACCCAATCGGTCGACTCGGCAGCATGAGTTGCCATCTCATAGTTTGTTTTCTGTAGCAATTGAGCTGGTGGAGGTGGAGGAACAGAGGTGGTCGACAAGAGAGCTTTCTGCGGGTCGAGGGAAAAGGATATCAGTGAAAGTCTTCACGTTTCACAAAGAGGATACATGGGGGATATTTTCAGTATCTGAATTACTGACCTTGGCCTTCTTGGCCCTCTTCTGCCTCCAATCTTCTGTATCTAATTCTTCGGAAGGTGAAAATACGACATATCGCACAAAGAGTAAAATGATCACCAGAAAAGACGCTTGACCCAGTATGAAGCCTTGTGTGAAAGTCCAGGATGACGTACTCGGTGGCGCAGGTGCCAGAGATGGTGGAAGTGGTGTACTCGACATATTGCAGGAGCTGAGAAGGGGAAAACGGCGTAGGGTATGGCTTGATTGATAGGTGAACCACTTGAGATCGAGAGCGATCTGGTTTATATCGTCATTGTTCAATCAATCTGCTGGAGGAGTTCTCAACCGTTCCCTTTGTACTCTAAGCTGACCGTTTTCTTATCTGGTTCTTCCACCTCGAAAGTAAGGATTTCAACATTATTTTCTGATCTCGAACAGGCATCATCTTCACCTTCGCGTTACGTTAAGCACTCGAATAGCAGATGTAGCATTACGTAATCGCCCTTCACTATCTGTGCCACTACAAATAAAGTAAATGATACCCCCAATTTAGATGTCAACAATCCCATACAAAGGACGCGACTTTCTTTTCTTTCAACGTCTTTTTGTTGTTTTTGCTTTTCACCATCACAATTATATTGCATACTTTCACCCTTCATACATTTATAGTTTCATCAGTATCAGTAAGTGAAATCAAAATCAGCATCATCGAAATGGCATCTAACAATATCCTTCAACAAAGTAAAGGTGAGCTTATATTGAGATCTTGTTCGATTGTGAAGGGTTGTGCTGACAAATACTGATTATTCGATTAGCTCAACCTACCACCACTCAACCTCAACCACCCTCTTTCCTTCAAAAAAAAGGCTTACTCGGTGGATCATCAAGAGGAGGACCAGCGTGAGTTAGCTGGTTTTCCACTGTTAGCAGGAGACACCTTAGCTGATCATAAGTAATGCAATAGCTCGATAGTTTCTCCAACTGATAACGTTCTTTCACCATGTTCCGCTAAGTTGAATGGTGCCAAACAACGACATTTCGCAAAGTGAGTGATCAGAGATAAATCTATTCAAAGATGCTGCTCTATCATCTTGCGACATGTACAACCGACTAGCATTCCGATCCGATACTGATCTTCTATTCGGTTCAACAGGGGTAAACCAGTCTTACTCGCCAGTCAACTCTCTCAACTCGCTTCATCAGGCTCAAATCCAAGCATGAAATCAGATGCGAAGATTGACTTTTAAAAGAAAATTTGGAGCATTTCATTTCGAACCTTCTTCCCGCTTATCATATGCTCATTCACCAACGCCGAGCATCTTACATCGTTTCTTTCCCACTACCTTTTATCGATTCCTACATGAGCAATACATCATCGTAACAAACCTTGCAACATTAATTCTATCTCTCTACAGCCATGATTTTCGATTGTACTGCATAATGTACACTTCGCAACGGCATTGTACTATTTGTTACCCAATGGGATATGCATTTCATCTCATTCCATACAATACCTATCAGAAGCTGAAACCGCGATTGTCTCTACTAGTCTCAATTCAAGGATTCCAGTATTTCAGCACAGTCCATATAGTTGACACCAAAAGCTTATTTAGCTTTAACATCAGGCCAAAATCGCTGTTCATACCACAGTATAACTTTAAAAGCCTTCGAGAAAAGAGTCAATAAGCAATGTATGATTTGTATGGAGAAGTAGGAATAATATAATCCAATACTACGTGAGGTAGAAAATTTCTAACATACCTTTTCACATCTTTCCGCAGCTTCACTACCTAATTCAATGTCAAATTTGTTCATTGCATCTTCACATTTTTTCACGAAATCAGTAAATTCAGGTGTTGTCCAATTTTGAACGAATTTAACAAGGGCTTTTTGAGTATCATTAGATGAAGTATTCGCTTTAGAAAAAGTTTTAGCATAAAGCCAAGCTGAATTATAAATCTGATCAAACAATTAAGCATAAATTCCCCATTTGAAACAACTTTCAGAAATGATAATGATTTTCGAGATATGCGTTTATATTTTAGCTACACACCTTTTCGCTTGCCCAAAGTACAAGTATACCTTCTTCAATACTACCCAAAGAACCAATAACTTGAAGATAATCAATATAACCTCTAGTTATTGAATTATATTCACCTAATAATCCATATTTATGTAATTCTTTTTCTCTAATTTCTGAATTAAATACTTCTAAACCATATTCTTTAGCTACTGAAAGAAACCAATCTGTTTCTCTTAATAAATTTGTAGCTGACCAGCCTAAAATAGGTACTAAATCAGAAGAAGGAAAAGGTCTAATATAGCTATTTGAAGGTGATAATGAAATTTTCGAAAGTAATGCTGCTGTGTACTATAAGATCTTATTATATTAGCCAAATTGAATAAAACGTATAAATAACTATTAGACTTTGTAAAAAAGACTTATGAAGTAGGTTTGAATACTTGAAACATACCTTTATACCACCTTCATAAGCGAATAAGTAATCTTGTTTCAACCATTCTTTTAGAATTTCAGAATCTATTGACCCTTCTCCTGATTGTTTTAAAAATTCATGTTGAGTAGCGAGATTAAACTCTTCTGACTAATTACATTTTCTCGTCAGTCAATTATAGGAACGAATCGTCTTGCTGTTGTATGCGAGTGGCAGGTCATGTAATCAATTTCGAAGGGAAAAGGAGTTTTCAGATTTGAATACTTACATATTTTTCAAGGAGATAATCGGTAAATTTCTGTTTATTGCTCATTATGACTGTTGTTTTCTTATCTATTTCGCGGACTATCCGAAAAATGACTTGGTTCAATATTCTCCAAGGGACGTGTTCATATATGCAATATACTCACATGTAATATCAAGAACGTTGAAGATTAAGCAGATGACTTGCCTCAGGCATCGACAAAAAAGTCCTCATATATCGAAATCACACCCAGATCTGAATCTCGGGAAATTTCCTTAATCAGGGTTCATTAATTGGGTTATCAAATCCGCAACTTCCGCATATAGAGCCGATCGCATCATTTTCTCATATTCTACTCGAGTATGTGATCAGAGCGGAAGTCCGTTGTTCGTGTTCTGGGGTTGATATATTGCCAATGGATCATTCAGGACAGTGATAAACGCAATGATCTGTTATGAACGAGATTGAGGCTATTCTGTTCACCACAAAACGAGTAAAGAGATAAAAACGAGTATATAACGAATAGTATTTTCTGATAATACTTATGAATGATTAAACTCGGTAAATACTTAACAAAAGGAATAAAATGAATAAATCTATACATAATCTCCAATCTTGATCATTCGCCTTAAAATCGATCATGAGTTGAAAATCATTAATTATACCTCAAGCTTTTTGACGGAAACCTGAACTCCAATTATTGTATAAAAACCATCTTCCTTAATGGGCATTGGAGTTAACCCAAAATGATCCAATTTAGTAGCATTTTTTCGATCGTTATAATAAGCTATAAGTCCTGATTCATTTATAAATAAATCAAATTTGGTACTATGAATTCCTTCTTTTGAATTTCCACCAAGAGTAAGAGTTTTATTATTGAAAGTTACTTCCCATTTAGAAAGCCAATTTTCATTATGATTTTCAGAAAGCTGAATAATTGTCTCCTTATCAGAGTTTGAGTCTTCAATAGATTCTGTATCCTTTGTAGATAATGTCTTTCCATCCTGAAAGGGAAATTGGTTAGTATAAATGATTTTCTTTCGGATATTATTCTTTATGAAATCAGCTTTTTAGGGTAGGCAATCATTAGGAGCTAGGCAAAACTCACGATTGAGGATTGTGTGTTATTACTTGACATTATGCTGTATTTAATAAGCAAATTTAGGTAGGATGAAGTGGTGTAAGATATGAGTATATTCAAATGATTCAAGAAAGTATTGAAATACTAAGACCCCCTTATATGTACTCGTGCCCATATACTAGAAGAGTTGCTCGATCTCAAAGAGAGCGAACGTTCACCTTCTCTACCATACGATTCTGGCTGAAAGAACATCCTAGAGAAGTTTGTATTCAAAGAGACTTCGTGCGACATGGTCGGGTATAATTGTACGTTGGACATTCTCATTCCGAGAAATTCGCTTATCGGGCAGAATGATGTAGCTGAAAAATAAGTATTTGGCAAGATTTCGAGATGATAATTTCAAGTGTAAGTACGGAGAAGGCTATTGGATTCCGACGACAACGGAAAACAAGAAACATAAAGATGCAGTCCACTGTATACGATTTAATGAAGTGTGAACATGTGCAAAAGTACTATCAACAGTATAAAAGTGAAACATTGTAAAACGCTACAATTCAATTTCGTCACTGTGGAAAGATCAGAATCATTACTTAGGTTTAACTCAGGTCGGGTCAAAAAATGACCAGACCCATCTTTGTTATATGCTGTGTTTGAGTAAATTTGGGTTTGTATTACATGTTGTATTTGAGTGAATTTGAATTTGTGTTATACGTTGGACTGGGGTTATATAGATGAACTGATATTGATGTAAGAAATAAAAAGAAAATGTAAGTGATTACATTGAATCATAAATTCCTTTACATCTTACGAAAGAAGGAATAACTCATTTTTCGAATGAAAGAATTTTGACTAAATATCACCTCCTTCCTGTATCGCACGTTTCATTCTTTTGTTGGTCATTTTTGTCGACCTTTGATCATGAGAAGTTAGAAAAGGAAGGACAAAAAGGATCATTATGACGTTGCTTGTATATATACACAAATAGAAAGAAGGCATTTCAGTATTTAACTCATCAGAGGGTAGATCGTTTAAAGAGGATGATTGTATGATTATTTGTCAGTATTCGAAAGCCATTCGAAGATTTCAGAAAGTGAAAGGAATAATTGAAGAAAGATTAGTCAAAATCACTGAATATACTCTTGTATCTGTACACAAGGACTCCTTCAGATTGATATTGAATCGTTATGAAACATGAGAAAATTCGAAATTGCATTGAGTTTGTTTAAATACTTCGGATTTTATACAGAAGGCCAAAATCTTTGTTCTAACCATAAAGTCCTCTTAAAAACCTTTGAGATGTTCAAAAGCAAGTAAGTTCACGAAATATCACGAAAATTAATGGAAAATCAACTTACATCTTCACATCTTTCAGCTAAATCACTATTTAATTGTATATTTGAACCATTTAAAATTTCTTCACATCCATCAACAAATTCTTTAAATTCAAAATTTGTCCAATTATTTATAAATTCTTTTAAAGCTTTTTGAGTTTGATTTAATTCATTTTCATTTGGAAATTTATGTGAATGTGATTTTGCAAATGACCAAGCTTCATAATATGCCTAAAAGTAATATTGTTTATTTTTAACAAAATATTAATTGAATGTGATTACTTTAATATTAAAAAATAACGGAAGGACAAACCTTTTCCATACACCATAAAAGAGTTAAACCTTCTTCTATACTACCTAAACCTCCAATTGAATGTAAAAAATCAACATAAGATCTTGTAATTTCATTATATTCACCTAATAAATTATTATTATTATCTTGATTTGAATTTTCAAATATACTTAAATTAAATTTTGAAGAAGTTGATAAAAAAAAATCAGTTTCTCTTTTTACATTTGATAAAGAAAATGTTATTATTTCTACTGAACGTGAAATATTTGAAGTAGGATTAATTGAAGATGAATTTGGAGAAAGATGAAGTTTTGATAATAATGAAGAAGCGAACTGGTAAATATATATGTAATAATTATTTGAATTAGCTTTAAATTAAGTTAAAAACTGGATTGGAAGAATAGAATTGTGATTTCAAAAGGAAGAATTTAGTAATAATGATAAAGCTTACTTTAATATATCCTACATAAGCATATAAGTAATCTTGTTTTAACCATTCTCTAAGTGGTTCAGAAGCTATTGTTCCTTCTCCAGCAGATTTTAGGAATGGGTGAGTAGTAGCGATTTTAAAATCATCTGCCTATGTACATACACGAGTAAAGTAGTCAGCATATAGACAGAGTGATCAGATATATTATCATACAGCTAATTGTTGTCATACAATTGACAATTGACTAGCAATACCTCTCATTGGAGGATAGAGAATCAATCACTTACGTATTTATCGAGTAAATACTCTGTGAACTTTACTTTTGTACTCATTTTTCGAAACCTTGCACAATTTATGATGTATTGCTTGTAAGGTTTTCAATGTTTAAGGATAAGAGCAAGTTTAATATACATATATGATACTGATCTGATTTTAAGGGAGGCATTTATCAAGAAGAGTGAGTGAGTTACCCCCCAAGACGGACCACCTCCACATGCAATTATTTGCGGAGATCCGATTATGCCTAAAAGTAATTACGAATAATTCATTTTATAATATGCCAAAGATCAAATATATATTAAAATCGAAAATTTCCAAGATACTCGTAGTTCAGCAATGACACGAATAATCATTTGACGTAGCTGGATATAAATATGTGCATGAATGATGCTCGAATCATTGTGATCGGAATGTCAACTTCTGATCTGATGATGGTATTTCTGAAATGCGATTGCAATTTGACCAAAAGAATAATATTAGATATCAAATTAGCAGGGTTACAATAGCTCTGTATTATACCAATACTAGATTGATGCAGAATGCTTCTGTTTATCGACCAGTACAGCATAAAGATAGCAAACATTCTAACGAAATGAAATATCGTTATAGTGGTATCGGTATACAGGGTGAATGCATCTCATCATCCTATCCCAAATCAACTACAAGCCCATAAATGAGAATCTAAAAAGTTTTTTTATAAAGTAATTTACTTCTTCTTAGGAGCTTTGTTGGTGATATCTTCAACCTTTAATCCTGTGGATGAAAAGAAAGGAAGTCAGCTGGATATTCGAACATGAAGAATATTTTACGAATTAAAAAAGAGAATAAAGGGAAAAAAGACAAATTATCACGAAATGAATGATCAAGAAATGAATGATCATTCATCTCGTGAACGGATATTGATTATTGAGGATGTATATCAGGAGAAAGGAATAACGCTACTTACCAGGAGGAAGAGATTGCTTCAATTTCTCAGCCTTCTCAGCATCATCAAGGACTAAAGTGTAAAGGTATCTTGAACATCTAATCTTGAATTTTGTTACGTGGGTAGGAGCCTTTTTAGCGGCTTTGGTTTTAAGAGAAGCGGAAGTAGGAGTTTTGATAGCGGTCTTCTTGATTCGGGCAACTAGAACAAAAAAACAATTATCAGCAATCGGTATGTGAAGATAATTTTACCTCAAATATGAATTTAAACTAACGAGTAGCATCCTTTCTTCGAGCGATCTCGAGGAACTTTTTGATATCTCGGACTTGTTGAGGCTATGCGAAGAATTATATGTCAGCTATTGGATTCTTGATCTTATTCCTTTTCCAGTCCAGATGTCGTTCGTCCTATTCCTTTATGATGCGTTTCATCTATCTCATGGCTGCAATTTCTTTACTTCCCATCCGTCTGCCTTGTTCTAAACGCAGTTACACTTTTGCAACACCATGACACCTTGATATCAAACTCCGTCGCCTATATGTCCTGTGATCCGTCTTCATGTGTTCTATATTCTTTCCATTCTTTCAAACTTGTCTAAGTCCCTAGTCTCCCTTGATCTCACACTGACTGAAGTTCCGACCTGCTTTGCCTAAAGAAGACTTTTTAACTCACCATTTTGACGATGTATACTTGATGGCTAAGGACCAAGAGATAACAATGAAGATCACTTAATACCTGAAATTAACGATGCACCAAGGGTAGGGATACTAGCAGCAAGCAGCAATACCACAACAGCAACAGCAACAGCAACAGCAACCAAACGTCTAGCTCGCTCTCGTGGTTTGAAATTATTATTTTAATCAAAAGTTAAAACGCCGCTCAGATGAAAGGACGAAATCGCCGATCATATAGTATTGTGGCGCGTATATGGTGGAGTGCATAGAATATTCAACAATCGCAAATATCGGAGTTAAGTTCAATCTCACGGTACGCTTCAATCCTATTCTTCACCCTTTAGTCCGATATCACTGTAGCTTGATTTTACCCATACAGTGTGCATTCCCCAATACCCATTCTCACCTGACCACTGGATCCGTCCATCCCACCCTTCCTTCCATTCACTCACTCACACCTCGTTCGATCTTTAAACTTTTCAAATTCAGTTAATAATTGTTTAGTCTTCTTCTTAGCCATCAAGCCATCAACAAAAAACCATCAAAATGGTAAATATCATTCCCTTCATCGTTACATAGGCATCGCGTCAACCTTCTTTCAACGAAGTAGACAATATAAATTAGCAATGAAAATACGGATCTTAATCAACTAGTTTTTATAGATTAGTGGGAAACAGGATAAATTTTGGTGGATAATTCAAACGAATTTTAAAGAAGAGATAGATCGGTGTTCACTTTCATCTTCCTCATTGTCGTGACCTTTTTGGTTATATGACGATGGGGAAGATAAAAGTAAAACCGCCTCTTTTTTTTTTCGTTAAATCCTACCAAAACCGTATTTGTCAATTGAACTTATTTTACCATATTGGTAAAAAATGTAATGATTTTGACTTAAACAATGTTTTGTATGATCCATTCTTCATTTAATATGAGATATAAGTGATTTACAAATTATAACATTGCTATTTTCGATTCTTTCTTTTCATTTTTTTCCATCAAAATTGGGTGAATCCAAAGATGAGAAAATGATTTGAAAAAGTCGAAAAAAAAACCCCTAGAGCTCCGACGTGATGCCTATTCAAGAAATTAAATCAAGAAATTTGCATCGCTGACGTCGTCTCAATGACCCATATAGCCTAAAGCCGCTAAAGGAAAATCTAAGCCAGCTTCTGCTCCTTACGGAACTAAAAAGGCCGTTAAGAAGGACCAAAATCCTCTTTTCGAAAAACGATCCAGGACTTTCGGTATCGGTGAGTGGACTTTTGGGACTCTTCGTTGGGCTCATTCGTTATATCATATTTTCGATGTGCATGATGCTGATGATCTTTTGGCTGGGATTAGGTGGTGATCTCGCTCCTAAGAGAGATTTGACCCGATTCGTTAAATGGCCAGAGTACGTTAGACTCCAAAGACAAAAGGTTATCCTTAACCAACGATTGAAGGTGAGTCACTACATTCGCATTCGCTCATGAGTTTTGTTATTGACAAGGTTACTGTAGGTTCCTCCTGCTATCGCTCAATTCTCTCAAACTTTGGACAAAAACACTGCTACTCAACTTTTCCAACTTCTTAACAAATACAAGCCAGAATCTAAACAAGAGAAAAAAGCTCGTCTTACTTCTGAAGCTGAATCAAGAGCTAAAGAAGGTGACAAAGCCACCACTAAAGATTCTAAAAAACCAGTTTTCGCTAAATACGGTTTAAACCATGTTATCGCTCTTGTTGAAGCTAAAAAAGCTCAATTAGTTGTTATTGCCGATGATGTTGACCCAATTGAATTGGTTGTCTTCTTACCTGCTCTTTGTAGAAAGATGGGTGTACCTTACGTTATCGTTAAAGGTAAAGCAAGACTTGGTTTGATTACTGGAAAGAAAACTTCTTCTTCAGTTGCTATTACCGATGTTAGATCAGAAGATTCTCAAGCTCTTGCCAACCTTGTTTCTGCTGCCAAGGCTAACTACCTTGACAAAGCTGATGAAATTAGAAGACACTGGGGTGGTGGTATCCGAGGTAACAAGTCGTAAGTATCTGCTTAGTTCTGAAAAAGTGCGAAGAATAGACACTAATGATATTTCGAAATTTATTATAGTATTGCTAAACTTAGAAAGAGAGCTAAGGCTGCCGGTCAAGATGCCAAGAAAATCGATGTTTCCCTTTAAATGGAATCATTTGATTTATTTTGATCTTGGGTTATCAGAGGATGAAGGTTATTTATTTGATTTAGATAGATCTGATCATTTATTTGACATGTATGATATGGCTATAACGATTAAACTTATTTTTTTGCATGTTTCTCATTTTAAAGCAATACCATTTTCTTGATCAGGCTTGAGTCATTCGGTAAAATGCAGTGCATTAGAGAAGATGATATGAACAGATTACTTTCAATTGGCTATAACGCTCCTCAAGCTTATTTCTGGACATTAAGCTGCTTTGTTCATGCTATCACTGCGAGGATTTACAGTCTCTGCTAATTGTTGGTAATCATATTTAAGAAAGGTTGAGAATTCATTATGTATTAAGTTGAGAAATGGATTGACCAATCAATTCGCCACAAACAGTCAGGATGCTTGGATATATTTGTTATCGTATCATCATATAAACAACGTGGCAATGTTTAGAAAAGAGACACGAGCCCCGGTTTTTGGAAATTGACATATAGTTTATGTTATGTTATTATCCCCCAAATATATTTTGATAAATATTTTAACTATATTGTATTGACAAAAGTATTATTCTGAATTTCAGCAATTCATCGTATAATCTTCAAGAAAAATTCATATTTAATATACGATTCCAGAAATTGATTAATACAATAATGACTGAAGCTTCTTCTTCTTCTAATTCAATTCAAAATGAAAAATCAATTCAACCTGAAGGAACATATTCTTTAGAACAATTAAAAGAACATAATACAAGAGAAAGTCTTTGGATGTTATTACATGATAAAGTTTATGATATAACTGCTTTTATGGATGAGGTGAGTTTTAGTTTTTTGTTTTTTATTTCGAGTAAAAAAAATGAATGAATCGATCGGAAAGTTTTTTTTTTTGGTTTTATGGATAGAAAGGTTTAAATTTTGAATATGAATATGAGATTGATTTTTATTTAAAGAAATATAATAAAATGATATGGGTTTTTAAATTTGATTTGATTTGAAAATCCTTGATTAAATAAATTAGATTTGCGTTGCGTTGTGATTTCATTGACTTTAAAAAAAAATTGAAAGAGGCGAGATTCGTTTGATGTTGATATTTTCAGAATTGAATAATTATTGTAATTCGATTAAAAGGAATATTGCTGATTTTGTTTGTTTGATGCTTTTAGCATCCAGGAGGTGATGAAGTATTAATTGAAGAAGCAGGTAAGTTGAAAGATTGTCTTTTCGAAATTTGAAGAATATCCATAATATAAGGTTGATGTTGATAATAACTTAAACAAAAAAAATAGGTAGAGACGCAACTGAAGCTTTTGAAGATGTTGGTCATTCAGATGAAGCTAGAGATATGTTACCTAAGATGTTATTAGGTGAATTTTATGGAGAAGTAAGTGATTTCGATTGTATAATAAGACGTGTGAATTGGAGAATCAATTTTTTTCGTCTATGATCATCTCAAGGATATATACATACCAAGTTTTAAACATATATTGATTTTTTTGAATTTAATTTATTTTTGTTTTAATTAGAAAAAGACAAAATCAAAGAAATCTATTTCTTCAACAGGAGGAACAACTTCTTCTTCAGGGTGAGTTGAATATTTATAAAAGAAATAGATAAAAATTGGGAAACTTTATACTGATTTTGTATTTGAAAATCGTTTTTTTTAAGATTCCCAATCTGGGTTGTACCTGTTGCACTTATCGCAGCATTCCTTGCATGGAGAGTATTTTTAGCTTAAAAAAAGTTTAATAGTTGAATGTAGTTATGATGTTGTTGAAAGACGAGATTAGATGTAATACCTTATGTTCCAAGAGGTGATATAGATGAATATGATCAAGCATTCTAAAGAGTGAAAGTTGCATATTTTCCATTTTCTACATGATTAGGATCAAATTGGATAAGATATACGTTTTGGTTGTTTTTATGCATACTTGTTATATATTATCAAAATAAATGAAGTTTATACAATTATGATGGAGTTAATCTAAATTAATTTAAGAAGAATGATCTTCGAGATAAACAATAAATGTATTTGGATGATATAAAATAGAATACGCGATAACTCAACAAAGCAGAGTAATAACGAATGGACTATTATTTCTTACCATCCCATCCATCTTCTCCCCATGGACCACCTCTCCTTGCCCAAATATTTTTTAATATTTCATCTTCATTACCTATACCATTACCTCCTAATCCATTATGTTCAAGTGCAAAAGTTAAATCAACAAGTGTAAGTACTTTATCATCTTCAATTCTTTTTTCTTCATTTTCTTCTCCAATCCCAATTCCAGAAGAAGCAGAAAATTTTTCATTTTTTTTATCAATTAAAATTAATCTACGAGTTGGTAAATTAATTATAGGTTTTAATTTTTTATTTGATCTTTCTGATTCTGAAAAATTTTCATTTTCATTTCCATTATTAGTAGGTGTAGAAGGAGGAGGTGTATTTGAATTTTGTGAAATTAAAGTTTCTTTTAATTTTGAAGAAGAAGAAGAAGATTTTTCTTTTTCTAATTTTCTTTTTTTTGATGAAGAAGAATTATTTGCTAAAGGACTTGAAATTGTTGGAACATTTCCAGTCATCCAACCATATTTTTTACCCATACCTACACTTCTCATTGCAGTTGCATTTGCCATTTTATGTTGAACTTCTGCTGAAACATCTCTTGGATTTAATTTTGTTGAAGATAAAGATGTTTTTGAATTTTTTTTTATATTTGATTCTTTTATTGCACCAAACATCGGTGTGTTATTATTACTAGAAGAAGATATAGGTGTATTAAATGATGATGATGTTGTATTTGAAAAAGATTTTAATGGTGTACTTGGTCCACCATTTAATTCATCAAAATTATCAGATTGTTGTAATGTTCCTACACGTTCTTTAATTTTTTGTAATTCAGCTTCTTTTGCTAATCTATTCATTCTTAATTTTCTAAATTCTTGTTCTTCTTCTCTATATAATTTATTTACTGAATCCATTACACTATTTGGATCATTTATTATCTTTTGATTCCATATTGCTCTTCCATCTTTTTTATTTAAAGGAGGTTGACGAAGATGAGATGAATTTGTACGATGTTGTTGAGCTTTTATAGCTGATTGTAAGAGTGATTTTATACGTTCTTCAATCGTCGATAATAGGTAAAGAGAAACTTCAGGATCGAAAGTCACTCCATGGTCTTTAGCTGAGATTGATAATGATCAGCAAAATCTTTTACTATCGAGCGGACCGAGTAACGATGGTAATATATAATGAAGAAATCAAATTTACCTATCGCGTCCACTTTCTCCTTCAATGCTGGTTTGCCTATCAAATCCGTCCTCTTCGCTCGTGAATTTAAGCCTGTTATGAATGAATTTGTGTTTATAGCCTTTCCTACATTCAATCGTCGAGCAGCATCTTCCTCAGCCTGGAAGGTAGAGGTCAGTACAGAGAAGAAAGGTTATCAACGAGATTTGAACCGGAGCAACATGTACAGCATGAGAAAGGATACAAGGTGACATACCCGAAGATCAAAAGTATCACCTTTGGTTTTTTGCATCTTGTGAGGTCGTAAAAAGCAATTCACGAGTGAATCAGAGAATAACCCAGAGCTATCTGTTGAATTGTGAAATCTCGATCACCTCATTGACTGTCGTTGATATGTCCCGTAAATGTAATATCTTAAGGTGAGAAGTGTTTCTACATGAAGAAGAGGTGTGATTGAAATGATGTTATTGACTTTAGGTTAATTGCCACCCATGACCAGGAACACAAAAACAATTAGGCTTGTCATCACCATTTTTAAGCTATAGGCGCGTGATATTCACCTCATATAGGATGATCGCGACAACATGAGTTAGTTATAAACGCGAGAAGTTGGAGGAGATGTTTTCATTTTCACTTTGCAATTCTTCTCATTTCGTTACTTTACATATTTGCCTCATCAAACAATCAATTTACAAAGTCCCCCCTAATCACTCATTTCCCGCTTCTGAGATTCGCTATACAAGATGGTAAGCATCAGCTGATAGAATCCGCAGTGGTGATCAAAAAGCTGATGAATGTAACACCCCCCAGAACCCCTTGTTAGCAGCTTCGAACGCGACTGGGGCAGGAGCAGGAGCAGATGATGACAAATTATCGGATTATGTACCTAATTCGAGAGATTTATCTGTATCTAGAGCTGTGAGTGATTTTCTGTTAGCTGCCTGATGGACGGCCCCTTGCCGTGGTATAGCTAGTAGAGGTCATTGAATGTGCTGATCATATCACTATTTTCATTGCTCCCAGCCCTCAGCTGTCGCTTCTGATGAAATGAACCAAAGACATATAAATACTGCTCCTCAAACACCTGAAGCTGAGAGTGAAGATGAATTGGATGATGAGCAACTTGACGAAGATGATCTGATGAACGGTTCCGTGAGTTATCATCCTGTTGACTTTGATACGACTTGCCGAAATATCCGTCCAGACTTGACTTTAGAGGCTAATATTCGATTCATGTCATAGTCGAAAGCAGCTAAAAAGGCCGCACAGTCTTCAGCACGAAAAGCAGCCAACGCGGAAAGGCGTGCGCAAGTAGCCGAGATTGGATCCAAGAGAAGCGCAATGGAACAAGCAAAGGTCAGCTAGCTGCCACCTTTTCTTACTAGAAAGGTCGCTATAAGCTGACTCGTATGCTTTCTTCAGGTTGCTGACTCGATAAAACGATTTCAATATCTTCTTGGACAAACTGAGTTATTCCAACATTTCATCGATCTAAAAGTAAGCTACAATCCGGGAAATATCCGTTCCACAATGGCTGATAATATGTTTGAACAGAAACAACGTGAACCTGAATTCGCAAAGATGCTGGATGAGCAGATGGCTGGTCAGGGTGGAAGCAAGGGAAAGAAGAAAGCAAAGTGAGCTGACAGTTGATCGTTACTGAGCAACAGCTGACGCTATTGGTACAGCGATCATCGTCACAGGAAGTCGGAGAAAGAGGAAGACGAGGAATTGCTTAAAGACGAAACTGCCGAAGACGAGGCTTATGTATTTGAGGAATCCCCACCATGTACGTCAGCTTGATATTTTGACCAGATTTCGCTAAGCTGATGTCCCGGATAGATGTCAAAGGAGGAAAGATGAGAGATTATCAAGTACAAGGGTTAAATTGGATGGCTTCGTTACACCATAATGGTATCAATGGTATCTTAGCAGATGAAATGGTAAGCTTCATTGTCAGTATCTGTTGAAATGAACGCTAAAGCTCGCGCTTCGCAGGGTCTCGGTAAAACACTTCAAACAATCTCTTTCCTGGGTTATCTGAAATTCCACCTAAATACCACAGGTCCACATCTTATTGTCGTGCCAAAATCAACACTGAACAATTGGAGCAGAGAAGTGGAGAAATGGGTACCAGGATTCAACACTTTGGTGTTGCAGGGTACGAAGGAAGAGAGAGTGAGCTGAGTTTAGGGTGTCAGAGCGACTACTCAGCTGACAGTATCGTTTCAATAGCTTGATTTGATAAACAAACGAATTCTTACCCAAGATTTCAATATCCTCATCACATCGTATGAGATGTGCCTCAGAGAAAAATCAACGTTGAGAAAGTTCAGTTGGGAATATATCATAATCGACGAAGCTCATCGTATCAAAAATGTGGATTCGTTACTCAGTCAAATTATCCGAACTTTCGCAAGTAGAGGCAGATTGTTAATTACTGGAACACCCCTTCAAAATAACTTGCAAGAATTATGGGCTCTATTGAATTTCATCTTACCTGATGTATTCTCTTCTTCGTGAGCTCCCCGAAAGCGTTCATCTTCGACTGATGGGATGAGCTGACCACTCGTGTGGGGGCGTTGTAGCGAGGACTTCGACGCTTGGTTCAAGACTAAAGATGATTCAGACTCTGATGCTGTGGTCAAACAACTCCACAAGGTACTCAGGCCGTTCTTACTGCGACGAGTTAAAGCGGATGTAGAGCACTCGCTGTTACCAAAGAAGGAGATCAACCTTTATGTGGGTATGACGGAGATGCAAAGGAAGTGGTATAGGATGTTGTTGGAGAAGGATATTGATGCGGTCAATGGTACGTCATACGGCTATTTATCGAAAACTTGCGGAATTAATGAGACAATCGATATATAGGAGCGTCTGGAAAGAAGGAGGGAAAGACCAGGTTACTGAACATCGTCATGCAATTGAGGAAGTGTTGTAATCATCCTTATCGTAAGTCAGCCGATGGATTGGATTACGAATGCCGTGCAGTCAGCTGATATCCATCATTTAGTCTTCGACGGTGCTGAGCCCGGCCCACCCTTCACAACAGACGAACACTTGGTTGACAACGCGGGTAAAATGGTTATTCTTGACAAGTTACTGAAATCGATGAAAGCAAAGGGATCAAGAGTATTGATATTCTCTCAAATGAGTAGAGTCTTGGATATTCTAGAAGACTATTGTCAATTCCGAGGACATCGTCAGTTGACATCATCCCCTCTGCATCGGTGAAAAGCTTACCCTTGTCGTATTTTAATCAGAATACTGTCGAATTGATGGTAACACTCCACATGAAGATCGTATTTCCGCCATCGATGATTACAATGCGCCTGGAAGTGAGAAATTCGTTTTCTTGCTTACTACCAGAGCGGGTGGACTGGGTATCAATTTGGTCACTGCAGATATCGTCGTGCTTTTCGATAGTGACTGGTCAGTCGTGAATCGGCTTAGCGCTTGAGCCTATGGAACTGACGTGAGACGATGTTGTAGGAATCCTCAAGCAGATTTACAAGCTATGGACCGAGCGCATCGTATAGGTCAAACCAAGCAGGTCTACGTGTTTAGATTCATCACTCAGGTGAGCTTCCAGTACATCTCTTTGTTCGAACGCAGCTGATTCAGTAATCTCACTCAGGATGCCGTGGAAGAACGAATCTTGGAGAGAGCCACGCAGAAGCTCAAGCTTGATCAAATGGTCATCCAGGAGGGTAGATCCCAACAGGCTCAGAAGGGTAAGTCGGCGTCTTCTCTCGAGTTAAGATTGTCAGAATTGATTATGTGTCACGTAGTTGGTCAAAACAAGGATGAATTGCTCGATATGATTCAGCATGGTGCCGAGAAGATTATCAACAATTCGACCAGGTGAGCTACCAAGTTCCCTCTTCAAGGAGATTGCAGCTAACAGATTGACAGTATGTTGATCGACGACGATATTGACGAGATCATCAAGAGGGGTGAAGACAAGACAGCAGAATTGAACAGTAAATATGCTGGACTCGATTTAGATGCCTTGAACAACTTCAAGTCTGAATCAATGGTCAATACCTGGGAAGGAGAGGATTACGCCAACAAGGTGAGTCTCAAGTCGATCAATCCATTATGCATGAACGAGAAGAGCAGCAAATTCTAACATGAAGTTGGGGTGATCCTTAGCGAGGAGGTAAACCATTATTGTGGATCGAACCAGCAAAGAGAGAACGTAAAAACAATTACAACATTGATCAATATTATCGAGATTCTCTGAATACCTCGGCTCCCAAATCTGATAAGCCGAAAGTATCTCGACCACCGAAACAAATCAATATCAATGATTTCCAATTTTACCCTCCTCGTCTGGTAGAATTGCAGAACAAAGAATGGGATGCCCATAGAAAAGCTCAGAATTACGTCGTACCGTCTCGAGAACCCGAGGAGGGGGAAACTGCTGAACAAGTAGAATCAGAGCGCGTGGAAGAGCAGGAGAGGATCAACAACTGTGAGTTCACCCTTAATTGGTCCACATCGGGAGTTGAAGTGAAAGGAGGGGACGTACTGACATTTGGTCTAATTCTCACAGCCGAACCTCTCACCGAAGAAGAGAACGCGGAGAAAGACGCTCTTGTAGGAGAAGGATTCCCGGATTGGCAAAGAAGACATTATCAAGCCTTCGTTCGAGGAGTGGAAAAATATGGTAGAGAAGCTTTGGACAAAGTGGCTATCGAAGTCAATGATCATTCGGAAGACGCAGTTAGGGAGTACGCAAATGTCTTCTTTGAGAGGTATAAGGAATTAAAGGGTGAGTCGAAGCTGTTCTCAAGCGTGTCATTATACACAAATGTATGGGTGAAAGGAGTCGAGCTGACGTTGTGCCATAGATTGGGAGAAAGCAATGGAGAGAATCAGAATAGGAGAAGAGAAAATTCGAGAACAACAAGATCGAATTGATGCGTTGCATCGAAAAGTGAAAGCAACTAAATTCCCATTACAGGAATTGAAGATCATGTATGGACAAAACAAGGGTAAAACTTACAGTGATGAAGAAGATCGATTCTTATTGGTTAGAATGCATCATCACGGAATCGAAAGAGATGATTGTTATGAATTGATCAAGAGGGATATAGGAGAATGGCCTTTGTTCCGGTGAGTCCAATTCTTGCGTGATACTCTAAGATGGATTGTTGATGGCGAGTAATAGATTTGATTGGTTTTTCAAATCACGTACGCCCGATGAATTGAAAAGACGAGCTCATACACTGTTATTATGTGTAATGAAAGAAGAAGAAAAGGGAGTAGCAGCAGAAGAAGATAAGAAACCTGTCAAAAGTAAGAAGAGACCTATTGATGAATTGAAAACTGCTCCTGGATCAAGAGATACAACGCCTAGTGTCAGTGGTCAAAAGAGTGAGTGCTTCCTTTATGCAATCTCATGGTGTTGAAATGATTGGAAACTGATCTTGTGATGGCAATTGCAGATAAGAAGAAAAAGGTATAAAATACAGTTAATGAGACCATTGAATAGAATCTTGTAGTATTTGTATTATTGTGTTTCCGTTATGCATATCTAGACGTCTATATCGATATCAGAAAAATAACCCCATGGCTTCTAATCAAGATCCAAGTATTTGTATACGATTCTATCGATCTCATTAACGATTGACATATCATTTTGTTGGGAATTCCGAAAGAAGTACAAATCGTTGTGAGGCCGTACATCTGTTCCTTCATCAATGCTCGAGCCTATTGTACCCAACCAAAACCAGAACAATGCGGAACGCGAAGCTAAAAAGGCTTGAGGTCCGGTCATGAGGGTTGGAAAGGAGAAGAATTGAGGAACTAGGGACTGACGGGGGATTTGAGGGAGGGATTTGGGGAAGAAAGTGAAGATGGTATTTTTATACTTTGAAACCTTTGTATATGGTTTTGAAGATTTTCTTTCAGCCGCTGATCCAAATTGTAAGCTCTTTATCAATCTATGAAACGTATAATCAGGTGAGCAATATCGATCATACCATTGAGCTCAAGTGAAGGGGCTCTCAAGCAAATGTGGCTGATTTTAAAGGCAGTCTGATCGAAATGTACAATATTCACCAAATGTCAGTTCTTCACAAACGGGTTCTCGAATCAACCAAGATAATATTGCACCATTTATGTCTGAAGATAGATTGTAGATTGCCTGCTCCAATCACTGAGCTTGAAGAGGACTCAGCCGATATAGTTGAAGAAGATGCTGTGGTGCATCAGAAATGCGGTAAAAAAGGTCCAAATGCTTGTTAGCTGCAGAGAGGCGGATATTCATGAGGCTATCATAATGCATATGTAGGCCATATAGAAGCGATGCGATATGTTTACATCACCATGATGTCACAATGTGCACCTTTCATTTGTCTTTTGAAGAAACTACTTGTCAGATCTCTCCTTTGATCGTCAAGCCCCAGATGATGCCGGGCGGAACAAGGTATACAGTGGGTCAGCCATGAAGACGTCACTCCTGAACGTTCACTATAAAAAAATGGGAGAAGAAAAAGTATAGGATAGCTTAAAGGCCTATGCTTTGATTCTGCTCATATTCTGTATCTCTTAATTTGTCTTCGTTATCATAAGTAACGTTAGGTCACCTACATTTTCCTTTTCAACATTCATACCTGCTACTATAAGGTACGGTATCATTATGGTTCAACTTTCACACAACCTGACTTTGTGTATCACCGATTATCACACAGAAAAAGACACAGAAAAAGTCTACGACGTGACATTGCACCCTGGTAAATACATCAGATTAGGCCAAGATGACTTGTGGACTTCTTCGACTGATGGTAAAAGGGCATATTTGTCTATGAAACGGAGTGAGACCGAAAATGGGGAGAAGGAAGAAATCAGAAAATATCTTGAGATTGGAACAACATTTCATGTTGAGAATAGCTATCATGCAGTAATTGATACAGGGGAGGAGTCGGTGAAGGTGAGTCTTTGACAATGCAAGGGGTTTGTCAATGTCTGATGCTGATAATCCTTGATTATTCAAGAGATCCGACTACGGGAATGGACAAAAGGCATACTGTGTTGAACTTCTATCTGATGCGGGTGGCACCTTACTGGCTGAATCTTTTGACATTGACTTATTCGAAACAAGAGACATCGGGCCAGTGTCCATCAAAGCTACAACAAACGGGATTAAAATTGCTAAAACTGAGACTTATTTTCAACCTGATACGACCATCACAACTTATAAAACTCTTAGAGAGAATGAGACTCATTGGGTGCATAGTGGTTTTGCTATACACGTTGGAAGTATTGAATCTCAACCACATTGGAGGATCTGAGAGAGATGAAAGGGTAGAAGCGTCAGACTGTATGAGTTTACAAAGACTTAGTATTTGGCTAGGTGCCACAAAGTAGACTTCGTGTTCATCTCTGTTCTGTATACACCTAACATGCTTACCCCTTTTCAACGATATGTACTGTTCGAAGCAAACTCAAAGGGGTGTCGTCACGAAATGCTGACATCATGTCTATCCCTTGTCCCCTGGCTATTATTTCTCCTTTATTTTGCGTCATTGTTCTAGAACGTCGATAGGTAGAGTTCGATGAGTGCCACTGACGTTGAAGGGTACTTGGATTTTATCAATCCTTTCTCGGATTCATGCTCAGTGACGTACTGAACAAGGGACTGAACGATGAAACTCTCTATCATCCCATTCGAGCATCGTAAGGAAGTCGATAGCGATGATCATTGTCGATCTGACCTAACGGACAAACGTCTTTTGAAAGGATCCTTATTCGGTAGCTGAAAATAACAAAAGATAGGAGACCATTTCTAGCTCTTTGGCTGAATAACGACTCGACTGAGGATAGGGTATAAATACTCAGTGTTACCTCTGTTCGAGTTTCTTTTTTCGTAACATCAATACATCCTACAATCACTTCATTCCTATCCTTCTAAGTTGACCAATTTACGATAATGTCTGGATTCCCTACTCATTTCGAATCTTCTCAATCACCGAGAATGTATATGCCCGAGTATGTACAGTACGAATGGTCACGTCGCGGGGAGAAATATGTTAAAAGTGAACAAAATTGGCTTCATAGTGAACATAAAGTTGACAAAAACACTAAGTGTGATTCAACACCTAACGGGAGAGGTATCATTTTCAGATTCAGAGCAAGAAAAACTGAGAATGGTGAACTCGAAGATCACAGTCAAATTCTCTATTCGGGTGAACAGTATGAGGTTCCCAAATCACATAAGGTATCGGTCATCTCTGACACAAGGATACCTCCGCCAGTAAGTCTATTGAAAGATCGGAATGTGCTTTTGAGTTTTGCTAAGCGCTTTGAAAATGTAGGGATTGCGTTCCCCAGGTGCTACAGAAGAACTTCAGCGTGAAGGTTGGAGCGAACGCGCAAAGACCACACTTCTCGTTAAAACAGGTACAAAGGATTCGAGAGACGTCGGGACATTCGAGCTTAAACAGGAAGGTGAAACATGGGGATTTGGAGATCATTTTGCGAAAGTCATCAATGGAGGAGTCTCAGTCAGGACTCTATCATCCGTATCTGCCGATGACAATGTACCCAATCTCTTCGAATTCACAACGAGATTTCATACACCTGATGGAACAGTGATAGAATTAAAGGAAGATCGTGTTAAGCCTGGCAGGACTGAAACTTTCGCCAACGGTGATTACATCAGAGTCAAAGAGCCCAACGATGAGTCCGAGGGTACTGATCCCTGAGCTCTTCTTCGCGTTTTGTAGTCGTTCAGTAGTCATTGACCAATAGTTGATCATCATATCTATGTATTGTCGTGCTATGTCTTCTAATGCCATTGAGATATTGTTCATAAATGACTTGGGGATCGTGTGATGTCTGAAAGGTGACAAAGAGTTGAACGCTTCTTGAACATTCGAGTGACGGTGTATACAGTACAAAGACAATCATTGTGTCTACGAGCGAGATGTCCTTTGAAGGCATCGAGTTGACAACGATGATGACATTAAGCTGACAATCACGTCATTGAAAATCCTTTCATTGTTTCCAAGAAGGCGATGCCCTTTGTTACTTTGTCTTCAATGTCTGGCGAATGTTTTGCAAAATAGATTGAGATAAGAGTGGTAGGCGATAATCGAATGGTGGCTTCTACAGTATATATTTTTGGAGCCCCTCTATACACTCATTAAAAGCCCAGAGCAGAGTCGTTCGTATGGAGAGTTCTGCTAATGGACTATCGGACGTATCTGTGAAATTCGAGAACATACTTGGGACCGATCAAGCATTAGAGGAGTAACCAAGGAAAACGATCCGTTGTCCCCATATCTGTTGCACAAAGAGGATCAAAGGAAGGATTCTTCCAATACTTTTTTGTTGGTCTTCTTCCAAAAAAAAACCACTCGACTCGAATTGCCATAAATAGCTAGCATGCGCCCTCGCCCCCAATTTTCTGCACACATTCTAATAACTTTTCCCGAATCACAATCAATTTGGATCATTCATTTTTATCAACCAACAGATTTTGAGCAATGCCCCAGCCTTCTACCGAATTTGACCTCGGGACTACTCGCGTACATGCTCCTGAAGTAAAGTATGAATATTACGACCGAAACGGCCCCTTTACTGGTAGATTTCCCAATGGTTACAAATTGAGCGTTACTGGTAGATTCGACCTGGAGAATATTTCTTGTACTCCAGCATCTGTTGGATCCGTCACCCTCAGCTTTCCGGGTAGGAGGGAGACTGACGATGGTTCTGCTGAAGGACCTAATCAAGTGACTCTCTCAGCAGGGGAACAATGTGTAGTAGATGGTTTTTGCAGGGTAAGAGTGGTAGGGAAAACATCAGTTTCTTTGGTAAGTCATATGCCCGCGGTATCACGAAATTGGTTTCCTCGGCTGAGTGACCGTAGGCAAGAGTCCCTACTGAACTCTACCATATACTCAAAGATAATGATGACCGAATATTTTCTATAAAAACAACCAACAAAGGTTCGGAAGACGAACCTAAAATAGTAAAGACACGCGACCAGTTTTCCTTCGGGAACAACTACTTGGCATTTGTCACAAGGGATGGAGTAACGATCAGAACTGGTACGACTATAAATGATCATTCCAAGGAATGGGAAGATAAGTATACTGATCCTGATACCACAATCACCCAGAATTGTGTCAAACCTGGTCAAAAGAGGGATTTGGGCCATGGAGATTCCATCACAGTCGACGGGTATAAAGACGTCGAGGCGTAAGGATTTCTCAGGCGACTTTGTATCGCATCAAATTCCTCCTCGTATCTGATCATTGAACGGGATATTGGTATATATATATGTGTGTGTTATAGGTCAAAGATCATTGATACTTTTACAATGTAGATAATGTCAAGACAGTGGACGTATGAATTTCACTTGAATTTTTGACAGTGAAGATCGCTGGGCCGCGCCTCGTTCACATTCATGCAATATAATCTTGAGTTATGCTTTCGTGTCTGCTCTTCGGACGTGAGATTATACAGATAGTGCGTAGTATGACGAGCAGGAGAGCGTGAAGCGACAGATCAAATGAATGAAGTAATATGCGGTTACGCTTCAAGAATGGCTTTATATCCTCATTCTAATGTGAATTGTTCAAGCGATGCCTTTGCTGTTAAGCGCTTCTAAGCGCCGGATGAAATCGAATTAGATAAGACATTTCCCGATCGTCAATAATAGATATAACTGGGTCAATTTCATGCTTAAATTATACATATCGGTTCGTTTGATGTTATTGAAAACACTCAGACAGAACTTGTATAGCTCAGCAAGAAGTAATTCAAATATTGATATTACTCGTAGAACCATGTCTAATTTACTCAATTTCAGTGTCGCGCCTGCTGTAGAAGCAACAGAAGCACCACCGTGAGTTCTGCTCTTACTTTTACTTACGCGCTACTACAGTAACAATACTGACATGGAGAGCGAGATAGCATACCGAGAGCTCAAGCGTGGGGAGTTGAATATTTAGAAAATCCAACATATGGAGAATTATTAGGATTATCACAAGGTGTACCTAAATCAGCACCACATGAATCAGTTTTAAAAGCTTTATCAGAATTTTCGGCAGATCCATTATCAGCAAAATATGGACCTATATTAGGTGAAACAAAACTTAGAGAAGCATATGCTGAAGAAATTAAAATACAATATCAAATTAAAAATGGAGAAGGAAATGTAAAAGGAGAAGATATAGGAATTACAACAGGATGTAATATGGCTTTTTTAACTCTTATAATGGCATTATGTCCTCCAGGAAAATCATCTGTTTTAATTCCACTTCCATCTTATTTTAATCAAATGATGGTTTTTTCTTTACAATCTGTTAAACCAATTTTTATACCTTGTGATACTTTAAATTCATTTAAACCTTCAATCTCATCTGCAAGAGAATACCTTAATTCTTCTGATAGAAAAACTGAGAATGTTAAACCGAAAATGATTTGTTTAGTTTCACCTAATAATCCTACCGGAAGTGTATATTCACATGAAGAAATTAAAGAATGGTATGAACTTGCCAAAGAGTTCAAATTAGCTTTAATATTGGATGAAACTTATAGAGATTTTGTGGAAGATGATAATGGGGATAGAGGAATACCGCATAGATTGTTTGAAGAAGCAGATTGGAGAGAAACTTTAGTCAGTCTAGGTAGTTTTAGTAGTAAGTGGAGTTTGTCTCTCTTAGAATTTCTACGGCTGGATTGGATTTGGCAAGATGCATTGCTAATGACTTCTCGATTTGCTTAGAGGGGTATAGGATACCGGGTCACAGATTAGGTAGCATAATAGCTGGTCCCGCTTTACTGAAACACCTAACAACGATATGTGATTGTATGCAAGTGAGTTTCATAATTAATCCATGATGACATTGAGAATTATACATGGGTAATATTGATCTAACTTCGGCTTTACCAGATTTGCGCACCAAGACCACCTCAAATAGCTCTATCTACTCTCCTTCCTTCCCTTCGTCCGGATCTCGCTGAATCTTCAAAAGCATTATCGAAACGAAGAAATCTGTTTAAAGAAGTGGTAAATTCTGTTGAAGGTTGGAATGTTGTCTCGATAGGAGGTTATTTTGCCTATGTCTCTTTCCCTTCTGATTACACTTTCGCATCATCTACAATAGGTTTGAAAAGAAAGAAATTAGGTAGTGAAGATATAGCAAAGATTTTAGCTACTAGAATTGGAGTTGTAACTTTACCTGGAAGTTTCTTCATGCCTCCTACTTCAGATGACGAGGTTTGGGAGAATGATGTATTGAAAGGTGGTGAGATTTTGAAGGAAGATAAATGGTTAAGGTGAGTTCTTCAATATGTCTGTGAGGATTGTTATCAGATCAAAGACTCATTTCTATCTATCATATCTCTTATAGGTTCGCGGTCGCAAATGTGGAAGATGACGTAGTGATCAAACTTGGACCCCGGCTGAAGGAAATGAATAAATTGATGGGCATGGGAGAATAGGAAATTGCCGTTTGATATCCAAAATCAGTGTCAGTTTACTGGAGCGGCAGGTCACGTTTCCGTTGTATCAAGATTATAGGTATAATAATGCATCTGTCACACAAGTCGTTTGACCGATCCGATGCTACATGATTTGAGGACGTGATACAAGACTTATACTGTACCTTGGGACTGCTTTTCCAACATTCGTCTGCCATATCGCAACATATCAGCTGATGTACTGTGGGAGTTGCGACAATCGAGCCTGAAGGACAATGAGAGAAAAACACCGAGATTAGAATGATATGACTCACCTTCTGGCCTCCAAAATCATCTTCTCCTTCCTCTCCTTCAATCCCATTTCCCGTTTCTCCTTACTATCCTCCCATTTGCCCTTGTCGTCGAAGCTATCAACGCTACTAGGCGTCGATGTACCTGAGTCGACCTCCTTTTCTTTACCTTTATGGGAAGGTATACGAGAGGCCAAGTTGTAACGATCAATGAGGGACGAATTCTTGGTATTTGCCGATTTGTTTGTCGAATTGGCTGAGTTTGCATTGACCGGAACGGGACCTGTAGATGCTGGGAGTAAAGAAGCTGGGATCGAGAAATTGGGTGGAGGCTATGGTGAGAGGAAGATATCAGATAATGCCAGATAATAAATGAATATAGATGGTATATAGCTTACAGCTTGTAGGGTACCTCTTTCTAAAATCTCCTCCGAAGTAGCTTGAGCACTCCTTGTTCTAGATAAAGAGTATATTATATTTGGTATGGGAACATGGGGGAATGCTCCATGTACTGTTTCGACCTACGCATATTCGTTAGCGATCATATGCTCACCGTTCAGGCTTCGTTGTTAAGAGTCTATCGATGCTGAGTTGATGCAGACGTAGAAATGGACTCACCATCGATGGCGTAACTCCCCGGATGCCGCCTTGTGTGTTGTCACCTGATTCTGGATCAACAGAAACCATCAGCCTTCGCAGCATTACTGGATAACAGGTAAAGTGACCCGTTGTTGATGCCTTCTATTTGGTTATTCGGATTTTGCACTCACTGTTACTGGTGAACCATCTAACCAAAAAATAGATGGCCGCTATTATGATTATAGTGGGTACGATATCTTCCATATTCGCGATGTCAACTCTATTCGTAGTTCGTTTTGACAGACTCAGCAAGATGCACGTATGTTAAACTCGACTGATTGGATTGAAGTGGTGATTGAGGCGATTAATGGGAAACGCAAGAGACTTTGACAAGCAAAATGAAAGAAAGGAAAAGTAAAGAAGGTAAAGGAAAGGAGGATGAGGTCGTGAGATCAACAAATCGAATCGCTCTTAGCCGAACTTTGGTAGAGTGGCGAATGTTGGCAAGTGGCATGCGATTGACCACCACCACGACCTAAACAGTCACTGTGCGAATCCGTCAACGGCAGCTGTGCTTGGGAGTGTCACGTATAAATATGATGCACGTCCAACCAATGTGAGCTGTACTTCAATTTCATACGGTTTCAAATGTCCTTGTCATACATACAACTCTTCCGGCGGGATCACCCATACTCATGCGATAGATACTCTACAAAATACAATGTCCGGAGGTGTATTACAGAGAGATATTCGAGTAGAACTAAGGGCCAGCTACTACTTCAAGACGGATAAGAAGCCGTCAAGCCCAAAGATTATCATTATCGAAATAATAATTCCAGGTTTTCATATCACCACAACTCTTCTCATCATGAAGGCATTGGCCAGTTGGACAAGCAATTTGAGCAGCTTCAGCACTACGTCCATTAGCAGTTTGTATAGCGAAAGGATCAAAAGCGATGGTGAAAGTTTCATATCCCCTGAATTGACTAGATATCTTGGCTCCACACTCCATTCAGGCAATTTCAAAATTAATTTGTCAGACAAATCCCACAATTCATGGTAGTAGACTAACTCACGTTGAGAGAATATTTATCATTTACTTCCAGCTTAAAAACTTTCTCTGTTGGATGCATGGCTTCGTCTTCGTTCCAATGGAAGTTGTTTGTCTCTCCAATGAATTTTGTATCTCCCATTACATTAACAACGATATTGGCATCTGTTGGACCTTTTGAATCTTCAGCAAGAATACCTGCTAAGGACATCAACGTGAGAAGAAGGGTAGACTTGACAAACATGGTCCAAGAATTTGCGAAGTGATACTGGACTTATTAACTGATGAAGTTTACTGATCAACAGAAACAAGGTATGTATTCGATTTACTGTATGACAATCAGTGAATGCTTCAGAAAAGACTCCATAAAATCCTGGTTTTTGCAGCTTGAATAGCTTGACAGGCGCCTTAGAGATAGTCTTACCAGTTCTAGGCCGGAGGTGCGCGATGGAGTTCTACTTTGAATTGAAAGACTCCTTAAGGAGTGATTGCCCTCCTCATTTTATTGGGTTACGGAAAATGAAAGGATCATTTAGTCCCTCTGTCACTGTGTTAAAAAGCATCGGGCATGGCTTCGGCCTACATGAGCCATGAGATTGGTGTTACTTTTGTCAGCGGTGTTCTGGCTGATGAGGGATTATCCTAACACTCATCATGATGCATGATGCTGTGTCACATTCTTAAGCCTTGCATATCTATCTCACCATCGACAAGTCAACCGAAGACACCAGCTGCCACGTGGCATCGGCAGTTGAAGAAAGTTAAACGCGTCCGAAAGTCGCATCAACATGAGCAACACGCTTCATGTATTTTTTGCTTTCTTCTTTGACAATGCAGCTCGATCCAGTATGAACAGACATCGCGGACGAGACTGAAATTAGCTGTTTCAACCTCCAGAGCGATGTCAAGTCTGGCTGCGGATAATGGCACAACCTACTTTGAAAGGGCTCACCCAGCAACTGGTCCAAGCGCTAATACCCGAATTGAAGGATGATCGACCTACAATAATCAAGTACACATCTCGAGTAGTCAAAGATATCAAGGCAGACGTAATTGGTACCTCAAGAAAAGAATGGCCGGATATCAGGAATGCCTTGTATGGGTGAGCTCACATGCTAACTCCCGGTTTTTTCTATAAAGTGTGAAAAGTTGACAAAGGCTTGATTACGTGGAGTAGTTTGTCACAAACGGCCAAAATTCGAGTCCAAGATGATTTAGCAGAAGCTTTGGAAAAGAATCTTGAAAATCTTGAAAGATGCCGAAGGCAGGGCGAAACACGTTGGAACGATGAGGGCGAATTGGATATGAGGAATTTACCGCAATATGTCCATTTGCTTGTAAGCTTTACTTCCATCTCCTACAATTCACTATACCTGCTTCGCGAGCCAGCTGATTAAATTTCTGATGATCATTTAGCTCAACTTGGCTGGGATCCCCTCTGTATCTACTCAAGACTTCGCCTATGCATATTTAAACCGAGTTCCGCCCTCAGGCCCGACTGCAGATCAGATATTGTACCAACAGATTATGGAAGAAGAACCGTTTGATGCAGGAGAAGAATGGGATGAAGAGGTTCATTCAGGATGGTCAGACTCAGATGACGAATTAGAACAAGTATACAGATCAGACCAGTGGGATAGTCCCGAAGAAGAGGATATTAGGACGCCTAGCTCAGCTATCATCAGAACACAACGGAAAAAAGAGGAAGAGTATAGACGAAATGAAGCGGAAGAAGATCGGAGGCAGGAGGCTTTGGAAGTTGTTCGAGGTTTGAAAGATCAGTATTGGAATACACCTGGATCCATTAGAGAGTTTGATCATGGCCTTTATGGCTGGAAAGATTTGATCACTCGTATGTTTCTCCATATCATTGTTTTGACCTTGTCGCTGACGAAGAACTCAGAGGGACGCACAGCATCGTTGGCGAGCACGATGAGCAAGAGAATGATGACCGTGCGAAAGGTGAGTCACGCCCAAGCCCAGCAATGGATGGTGTCTGACATGTGCTTCGATCAGGCGATCTCTTCTGCTCAGTTGCAGCGAGAAATACTTTTTATACTGTCAGGAAGATCTGGAATCATTTTTGAGTTCTCTGCGGACGGAACATGTGATGTAGATACGATCAATTCTTTTCCTGTGCGAAATTGAAACTGACTTCAACTCAGATATTGCCTGATCATCCCTTAGTCGACTATCTCTCTCCATCCAGTCTTTCGAGTCTCCTTAATACATTTAAGGTGTTTGCGCAGCAGGCAGCCGATATCCGCGCATTCGTCAATCAGACTTTCCGATCTAGTATAAAACCCACTCCCGATAAGCCCAACTCGAGAGCTACCGGGCCGTCCAGAACCGAACAAGCCTTCGCGGAAGCCTGTCAAGGGATATCTATCAAACTTGATAGATGGCTATCCGATCTCGAAGCTTCATTCACTTTGGGCAGTAGTCCCGCTTCGTCTTCAAAATCAGTATCTGGGGGTTCAAGCGCTTCTACTCCTTCTCTGCTTTTGCTAGAGCTGGAAGCTAGCTACGCTCACATGCTGGATTATCTTAATTCATTTATCCCACATTCAAGCAATTCCACCGTTCTACTAAATCTGATATATTCCGCAATACAAAATCATCGAAATCATTCGAACGATCCCCATCGTCATTTTCTGTTGCATTTATTCATCAAGACTGCTAAGCCGACCTGGAATGTGCTTGGAGAATGGCTTCACCATGGTATGCCTGTACCATCTAGCCTCACCAATTCAGAAGAAATATACTCGGCCACACTTGATGAAGGGAAAGAGAGACTTTTAGAGCAGGAGTTTTTCATCAAACGAGATAGGGATGTCAGTTGGGCAGACGAAGATTTCTATGAGTGTGGTTTCGTAGTCGCCGACAATGGTTGGCCTGATTGGATAGGTCATGATATGGGAATTCTAATTCTGGAATCTGGGAAAGCCAAAGGATTGCTCAGAAGTTTGGGTACAAGTGTAAATACTGAAGACTCTTGGCCGAGCTTGGATCAGCTTCTGGATGGCCAAAGACTATCTCTGATATCCCAAAGCGGAAATGAGACCGAGGGAACGCTGCCATTCGATATAATGGAATGCGTAGCGGATCATATTAGACCTATCTGCCAAATCACACAATATCAGTTACGCAGAGTAATAGATGAAGAATGCGGTTTAGAAGCGCACTTAGATGCTATCGAGGGTTTATACTTTAATCGTGGATTTAGCGTCATTGATGAATGGTGTCAGCTTCTGTTTAATAAGGTGAGATCAGTCTCGTTCCTCCTCCTCTCTCTCATCATCTGACAGCCGCCGAACAGGTATCGAAAAAAGAAAAGTGGTCAGATTTTCACACTTTGACCAGTACATTTCGAGATACAATAGAAGAAGAACAAGCGGGATGGATGAACCCGGGTGCTATTCGCATACGTACTGTTCGATCAGCTGGCGCATTCGTCGGACCAAGGGCTCTATGTGTGATAAGAGCGGATTATGAGGTGTGTTTAACTTGTTCTCGTCTTCAATCAAAGCCTTGAATCTCATGACTGATGATTGCAATGTGGGAAACACAGGTGCCATTCCCTCTCTCACAACTTATTTCGGCTACGTCTATCGAGCTGCGAGCTGAAATCTTTACTTTCATCCTTCAACTACGTTCGGCGCGGTATCTACTTTCTCAGACCAAGTTGCTGGACCGGGCGGCTCTAAGTGAAACAGCTGAACAAACAGATACTCGGTCAATGCGGAAGATGAGACAGAAATTGACCTGGATAGTCGAGTAAGTTACCGTCTGCTCGCGTGTCCATAACGAAATGCTGAATCTCATCGTGCGATTACAGTACAATATATATTTGGCTGACAGATCGAGTGATCGAAGTGGAGAATAACGAATATAGAAGGCAGCTTAGCGATATGACTAGCTTGAGCTCCATGATCGCTTTGGAATTGGAATAGTGAGTCCATACATATTTTCTTGTCCGAGACTCATAACACGCAACGCTCATCATTGACCTGAGTAGTACTCGCAAATTGAGAAAATATGCTTTCCAACATACATCAACTTCCGAAATTTACGAATACATTCAAGATATCTTCGATATGACCTACACTTTATCTGAGTGTTTCAATTCCTATATTGTCCAGCAGCCCGCTCAATCACAAACGGCGACTAAACGGCAAGAGGACTTTGTGACTCGTCGTAGACCTCGACCGCGTCCCAAACAAAGACATACGAATCGAGCCGATTCTTCAGATGAAGATGAGGATGATCAGGTTCCGAAAGAAGCGTCTATATCGTTCATTGAGCTCGGTCTTGATGCGCGAATGAGAAGGATGGGCAAGGATTTAGATAATCTTGTACAGCAAATCAAAGAAGAAGTTGATGATCTCAGTATGGAATCGATAGAAGAGGAAGGAGGTAGATGGGGAATGTTAGCTTTTGCTTTGGAAGATTGGAAGTGAATGTCATAAAATATGTATACTAGGGTTGTATCGCATGCCGAATTATGTAACAATAGATGTTGATCAGGCAACAATATAAGTCATTTGGGCTGGCTAGGGGTAATTGGCATCTTTGAGAGGTATACTAGGTACTTAGATATAAATGGTATTCAAAAAGTTATGCGTAAGTCAATTTCTTAAATGACTATAAGACACGATTTAAACCATTTGTACCTTCACCTAATCCACCAAGAATATCTTTACCTTTTCCAGCACCAAGTAAATCACCTAGTTGAGGAACAACATCTGAACCTTGAGGAAATTTCCCATCCTTGTTTAATCCTAATCCATTTACACCGGATAAACCACCAAGATCTCTACCTAGTAAACCATTATGACTATAAGGACCACTTGTAATATATTCGTTATCATTATTCAAATTCACAGCGGCTTTTACTTCTGCTATAATATTTGAGGTCTGTCCAATAGGTATAATCTCACCATTTGGTTTTCTAATGAATTCTGGATAATTTTGATTCGCTTTGAAACTTGAAAGTAAATTACCATTATTTAATAAATCCCTTTTCAAATTTAAGATATTATTCTTGTTTTTATATAATGAGTTAGGACCATAATAAGGTTCATCACCTTCATCAACATTTAATTGAGCTTCTAGATCAGCTATTACCCCAGAAGTTGATTCAGATTGAATGGATCCATTAGGATTATAGTTATATTTTGATGTACCTTCTGATTCGTCGATTATAGGTAATTCGTTTACACTTAAATCACGTTTATTTATGGAATGATCGAGTAATTGAGTAAGTGTTCGAACTCCTCCATCTACTTCGTTTCCATCTGGTGCATTGTGCAATAAGCCATTTCTCTTGTATTGAGCTTGATTGATATGATCAACGTCAACAAGAGCCTCACCGTCTACGATGTCGTCTGTCGGAAGGACTGCATGACGGGTAGGACCGGGTCCGCAATTATAGCAATCCTCATATCCGGTAAGGGTGTCCTGTTGGTATATATTTGTCAGAAGAAGACCAAACACAAGAGTAAAGAGAGTGGTGGCTTACAAGTACGTCACCTACAATACCGGTACCATGGCTGTTTCTCTTGGAGACATTGAGCTCGGACTGAAGATTGAGCCATGAGCTTGAGTGTCTTACTTGAGTCTGTCAACGAAAGCTCACCAGAACACAGAAATCATTCTGCCAGAATCCAGGTTGACCATTGACCCAGCATGGAGCCTCACTGCGGATTGGTACTCCGTTGGGAAGACCATTGTCGAAGAAAGTATGACCATTATCAACATCTGCAATAAGATTTAGATCAACTAGATCACAAAGTCCATTTTGATCGTAGTATCCTCTTCTATCGTTTATCCAGCATTCTTGACCACCTTGGAAAGGGATGAAATCTTTCTTATTGAGACTAAGATCGAGGTTGGCCTATAATTATGGATGAGCTAATAATTCTGAGGACAAAGATGTGAGATTATGACTGACGAGTACACATGTAGCATCTCGCCAGATTCCCGGTTGACCATTGAGATTACATGGTTGGCCTTGCGCATGAATGGACCGATGAGATGGAACATGTCGATTGTTGTCCACATTGAGGGCCGCCTTCAAGATAGAATAAGTATAATAACTTGGTCAACAAAGTGGAATTGATGTGAACTTACAAGTACACAAATATCGTCCTTCAAGGTACCTTGTAAGCCATTTTGCCAACAAGGAGTGTGATGAGCATTACTATCAGGGTGATTATAAAATCTCGAAGCAAGTTGTTCGGATTGTTTGACAGCTGGCATAGGTAAGGGAGCCGCTCTGACGAAAGAGGAAAGGATAGAAAAGAGAATAACAGTAGAAGTTAAAGTAAACATATTGTTCTATGTTGTTTTTGTTTAGTATTTTAAATGTTTAAATGGGAAAAATCGATAAAATCGAAAGAAAAGTATAATTTATGAATAGGTAATTGAACGAGTGCTCTGTCGAAGAGAAAAGCTGTAAATGTAATATAAAAAAAAATCGGAGCACCCGGCTAGAAAAATGTTAAAGTAAAATAGCGAAGTGAATGTAAAAAGTTTGAAAATCTGAAAATCAAGCTGTAGTTATAAACGAAAATCAAAAGTGAAGTGAAGAATAGGAAGTTGCACAGTGTTTAAGAATAGTATATATACCATAGTTAGGATCGACATAATTTCAGGATGATCCTGATATGAACACAATTTGGACTAAATTGGAATATCGTCTAGTCTAGTCAGAATTCGATCGACAAATTCCATTCAGATTTCCAAGGAGCTATTCGAACGGCTTGGTTCATAGTCATATGCCTCCTTGGGCAAGTATTTTGACGATCAGCCTTCCATTGGGAGACCTTTGAACATCACTCGGCTATTTTTCGTCGAGTAGTTCGAAGGTGACTTATAGCCAGATCGATTTGAAATGGTCGAACTGTCCTGAATTAGGCTTTCAAACTCTTGAAATGATATTATAGGTCACGTAATAAGTTCAGATCCTCATTTGGAATACATACCTGTCCAATTAGAGGTGTACCCCAGCAGCACTTACCTTATATATCGTTTGTTAATGTAAAAGGTGGAATGTATCTTGATCTTGAATGAGCTTGAATTTGTTCGCTTAAGGTATTTACTTCCGACGGAGATTACCGTTATTTTGAAAATGAGATTCAACTTTACCATGATGAAGATCGTTGATTTCCTCTTCCTTCCTTGACGACAAGCATACTTGATCAGGTATTCCAGCTGGACAACACCAATACCACTACTATACGTAGGCTCACATCAATCGTGTTTCGGATGATTACGCGAAAGAATGTCCGATGACCCAATCCTCGCCAAAGAGGTGGGTGCAGTCCTTAAATCGCGAGCGTCTAGTCAAGAGAAACCTTCAGATAGCGACTTATTACCAGTCTACCGTTACCTTGTACCTTCCAGTACAGCTTCGTCATCAAGCTCAACATCTAAAGTCGACAAAGAGACTCACTGGTATTGCAAAAAAGCCAAGTCGGCTCTGCATAAAGAATCAGCAACATATCTAATCTTTTTATTCGCTTTTCAACGACAAGGTACTTCAAAAGCATGGGTTGATAGATTGGAAGAAGTCTTATTGAGTTGTGAAGGTTGCGCGAGGGCTTTTGGAGGAGCTAGACGTAAACTCGGATCCAAGTAAGCTATCTCGCAGACGAAATGGTCGGCTTTCAAATCGCTAACGATACCTTATTAGGTATTTGTCAAAATGGCCTTCACAAGTCAGAGTTAACTTTTTTGCGGCTGTGGATAAATGGCAATCTACTCTCATCCTTAATCAAATCAAAGAAGCTTCCAAAACAGCGTACGGCACCACTTCTTTCTCTTCTACTCCAGAACTGTATACTCTCACCCGCCCCATGCTTCAGCTCCTGTTAAGCGAACCATCCCTGATCGACCCAGAAAAGGGGCTCAACAGCGCCGAATTGTCCTCATCCTTAGATAAAGCTATAGCTTCCTCAGCAGTGACATCTGCAATCACTTCCTCAGGTGTATCAACTCTTCTTGTCCACCTGCTATCCTCACCAATCGAAGTCCGACGCAAATGGGCTATATCACAACTTGCATCATCTTCCCGACGATCATTACCTTTCGACGAATGGTGCTCACTTGGAATAGGTCAGGAGATACAGAGTCTGTACAGCGATGATGTTCAGATTGATGGAAAGGACCGTTGGGTTGCCGTGAGCGCAATATTAACGGCAGGAGTACTGAACACGGAGACTGTAGAGAAAGGTCTATTGGGTGGTCAACTTGAGGAGGATCCAAAAGGAAGAAAGAATAGGGGATTGATGTCCGCTCTCAGTGCTTTGCTTGGCAGTGACGTGCCATGTGAGTATATTGATGCTCATCTTGCTGTTCCTACCATTGCCTGACCTATTCATAGATTTTCCTGAAGTCTTATCCTGTTTTTCCACTCTGCTGAATATATGCCCAAATCAACATATATGGTCATTTGACACCTCGCCTGATCGTCCGCACACCCTGTTCTCAGAAATTCGGTCGAATCCCGCTTTTCAATACTTGATCGAAACCCGTTATCAAGACAGCCCGGCTGACATGAACGCCATTTTACCGGAATGGTCAGAAAAATTAGATAAAGGTAAAGGCAAAAGCAGCGAAAGCTCCGAATCCCTCGATTGGATAAGGAATTTCCTGGTGTCGTTAGTCGATCTCGAAAAAGGCGACATCGTCATTACGGATGGCAAGAAGACAAGCGGTTTCTCCGAGGCCCTTGCACTTGCCATGAATTTTACATTTCAAGAGATGCAGCATACTCGGCTTGCTGGAAGTCTACGAGCGGCCGCTGCAACTGCTGGCTTTGAAGTAGGTCCATCGTTCCTGGTTCGTGTTAAAACGTCCCGAGTCGCTGATATTGTGTGACTAGTCTTTGATAGCAGTGCACCAAGCAATATCGTCCGAAGACGTCACGATGGTGATCACACTCAACTCTACCCTAGATCTGCACGCCCACTTCATCACTACGGTGGCTCTACGGCACAAAGATTATCCCCTTCCAATATGGTCCCAAGCCCGTTCCAGGGCTAGTGATCTTCTCGTTACCTTCTTCTCCGCTGATGGAGAATCAACAGTCCAAAGCGTTCTTGCGATGGCAACAATGTCGCATGCTGAAAAGAAAAGATTGCAACGGAAAAAGAGGAACAAAGGGGACGTTGCAGCAGCTGTACGTGTTGAGCGTTTGCCTCATGCTTGCATCAATAAGGAGTTGTGGAATATGGCGTATGAGGCTCTGTCGCCGAGCGATGTAGTAGGAGCGGCGATAATAATCAGATCTATGGCGCCTTTCTCTCATTTAGAAGTCATAGATAGGCAGAATTCATGGAAATATGAAGGACTGGAAGAAGTAGTTAAGAAAGAAGAATGGGTTGATACAATTCGTTCGGTCAACTCGACTATCAAGGGAAGTCGAGAAGCATTTCCTCGAGCTATTGAATCATTAGCAATGGGCCTAGACCCAGAATATGTCAAGTCACTTTGGAATCAGCCTGGTGTACCCAAAGCAGTCACAATGTTGCTTCTTTCGCCCGACGACGAGGTCCACACACCCATCATTACCCTTATTCAACAAACTTACGAAGATGTGGATGATCGAGCAGACTGTTTCCGAGCTCTATTACAGAATCACCCTGATATGACCATGGATGGTCTTACCGAATTTTTGCGAACCTTTATTCAAACAGCGACCTACACACCCGAATCATGCTCCTTGGCGAAATGGCTTGTAAGATGTTTCCACGACGTACTCGAAGCCTTATGTACAGGCTCAGCATCCTCAGAAGCTCTGCTACAGACCACACAATTTCTCACATCTTTCGCGGACGGGAAAGGCATGGCCAAACGTATAGAAGAGTTATGGCATCTTATGACTACATCTCTCGCGTTAATCTTCAAGCGGACTTTAGACTGGGCACCGCTGTTTGAGAACGAAGTCATGGTTGATTGGATGCGAGACGCTTTGATCTTCGGTAGACAGATGACTGACCATATCAGAGCGTTCGAAGGAGCCGTTCTAGGACAAAGTGGGAACAGGAGTTTTGAGGATGTGCTCGAATCCCCTGTCAAAGTTACATCTGTAGGGAAGAAAATGGCAAGACAGCTGGAGATGGTTTTGACGGATTTGATATTATGGCTGAGACTTACCGAGTAAGTGTAATACCTTGCCTCAGGCAGACATGAGGCATACTGATTTGCACCATGCAGTGTTGAAACCCTTTTCCAAACGCATCAACTTATCAAAACTATTCTCGATCGAATATCCCGTTCTGTTCCCGATCTTTCGAAGAACCCTGTCCTTGAGCGGACTCTGCAAGAGATAGATAAATTCTGTCGCAAATCCTCGAAAAGTTATACCAGTAGACTCACAGATGATCGTCTCTCCGAATTATCCGAATTGTTGATTGGATTCAATCTAACCGATCAAGATGAGATCCAATTCGTCAAGCAGGTATCCGGCACATCAACGCATGAACCTGAGAGGATCAAATCCAAGCCTACCGTCCGAAATGCCTTCGAAGAAATGATGAAAGCTTCGGGCAAAACTCCTCCGGCGAAGGAGAAAGCTAAACCTAGCGGTCCACCACCAAAGGTCATTGACGTGGATGACTTCGATGACGACTTCCTCGATAACTTGTCTTCCACTGATTTGGATATTATCGAGAAGCGTGCCAAGATCACCGCAAAAGATGGTAAACCCACGACGGCAGTTAAGCCTAGGCTACCAGGGCAATTGTCAACTTCTGCCAGGCCTCAAATCCCGTCCAACAAGATCCATGTGGATCTTACCCACAGAGCCGTACCTAAAACCACTTCAGCTTTCACCTCTAAGTTTATGCGAGAAATGAAGTCACAGCATAACCAAGAGAGGAAGAGGGAGATTGGCGGTATCGTACCCAAGTTGCCTGCTCCTTCTGCGCTCGGATCAGGTCTTGGGGTATATACTGGCCCTAGAGCGAAGACGGTCCAACCCGTAGACAGTGGATCAAGCGCATCGGAATCGTCGGATGACGAAAAAGGCGCAATGTCCAATCTGGTTGCCAAACAAAAACCTCTACCTCAGATAAAACCAGTAGAGAAACGGTCAATCAAAATCATCGGCTCGGATACATCGGATATGCTACGTCGGAACGAAGAAAAGAGAGCCAAAGCTCATGCTACCAAGATGAGATTGAAACCTGATCTGAACCCTCTGTATCGGTATGTTTTATCTTGGAACCCCGATCACAAAGGTTCGACAGCTCCTCATGGGGAGAAATATGCTCCAACTTTGTCGAATATGAGGAATGTTCCTACCGCTTTTGGAAGTGCCCTACAATACGAACAAGTTATGCTCCCCCTTTACCTACAAGAACTCTGGTCACAATGTATCAAAGAGGATAACGTGTCAATGAAAGGAACCGTACAAGTCGAAGTATCTTCAAGGCAATATGAAGATGATTTTATCGAGATTGATTTGACTGTCGCTGGGCCTGCTGGAGACTTCTTTGCGAACGAGACTGATGTGGTGATTCTCCGACAACCTGGAAATTCCAATGCGATTTTCGCTAAAGTGCAAGCATATAAGAGGAAACCGAAGGAAATCGCTATCAAAGTCAGAATCATGGCGAGTATGGATCAGAGGGAATTGTCCGGAAGGTCTAAGTGGCAACTGAAAAAGCATCTTTCGTAAGTATTTTACTCGATCAAATTGATCATGGCTAATGGCCGTGATGAGTAGGCTGAGTACCGCTATACGAGAATTCGCAGCACTGAAGGGTTTGCCATATTACGAATCAGCCCTTCTTCAAGATGCTCTTGCTGGCAGAAGTGCACCTATGCCTGGATTAGCTTTGGACGATATCGAGGATGCCATGAAGTCGTATGATGTCAATGAGCCGCAGGCGAAGGCTATCTTGGGTGCCACTCATGTAAAAGGGTTTGCTTTGATTCAAGGGTCAGTCTTTCAAGCTAGTTTACGTCGTCCCGTACTGATGTTTGAATGGCATGCAATAGTCCGCCTGGTACAGGTAAAACGAAAACCATCAGTGGCTTAGTCGGAAAATGGATGTCGGAAAGACGAACACCGATGTCCGTTGATGGTAGACCACCTCCGAAGCCCAAACTTCTTGTTTGTGCACCGAGTAATGCAGCTATCGACGAGGTTTGTAAACGTCTCATACTAGGTGTACCAAGCTCAAGTGGAATCCGGTTGAGTCCTACTATCGTTCGTATCGGAATTGACTCTTCAGTAAATATCGCCGTCAAAGATGTATCCCTTGATAGTCTGGTTGAAGCTCGAGTCAACGCGGAAACAAATGGAAAGGATGGCGGAAGTGAATATGCTAGGTTACAATCTGAATTAGATAGTGTCAAGCAGCAAATCAAGGATAAACAGGAACAACTTCGCTTGGTACAGAATCACGAAGAGAAGCGGAAAGTAGTCGAGAATGATTACCATGCTTTAGTTACTAGGCGTACTCAACTCGGTCAAGCTGCTTCCAGAGCAAAGGATGCCGCTCGAGATGCTACAAGACATCTGGATGGAGCTAGACGAGCTGCGAAAGAACAGATACTCAACGAAGCTGATATAATCTGTGCGACCCTTTCTGGAGCTGGCCAAGATACTCTTGCTGCTCATATTTTCGAAACTGTAATCATCGATGAAGCTGCTCAAGCTATAGAGATGAGTTGTTTGATACCCCTGAAATATGGTTGTAAACGGTGTATCATGGTTGGAGGTCAGTGTTTCTTCTCTCCGCAAGATGCATTATTTGCTGAAGAATATTATAGATCCCAATCAATTACCGCCTACGACGTTCAGTGTCGAAGCTGATAGATATCACTATAACGAATCGTTGTTCGTCCGAATGACCAAGAATAAGGCTTCTCAAGTATCTCTGTTGAGGTAAGCAGATATCTAGCAATTCTGCGAGCGTAAAAGCTGACAGAATCGATAGCATCCAATATCGAATGCACCCTTTTATATCCGAATTGCCTTCGAAAGTGTTCTATAATGGTCAATTGAAAGACGGTCCTGATATGGCCAGGAAAACAACTGCGGTATGGCATCAACGTAATGTGTTTGGTCCATACAGATTTTTCAACGTCAACGGGCACGAAGAAAAAGCCGGAACTTCCACTAAAAATACTGCTGAAGCTTTAGCTGCTGTTGATCTTTATAAGAGGCTCAATATGGATTATGGAATGAAGATCAACCTTTCGATGAGGATTGGAGTTATTTCGATGTACAAGGAGCAACTATGGGAATTGAGGAGGAGGTTCACTGAAGCTTTCGGAGGGACGATTCTCGAGACTATAGAGTGAGTAAACCTGAATCCGATTTGATGTTAGACCGATATTTAACGATGAGGTTTCAGCTTTAACACTGTAGACGGGTTTCAAGGTCAAGAGAAAGATATCATTATCCTTTCATGTGTGCGATCAGGACCCAACCTTCGTACGATTGGTTTCTTGAAGGACGCAAGACGTATGAACGTTGCTCTTACTCGTGCCAAGAGCTCTTTGTTCGTTTTCGGCAACGGTCCGACGCTGGAACGAAGCGATGAAAGGTGGAAAACCATTGTTGGCGATGCTCGAGAAAGAGGCTTTCTCATAGATGTGAGTTGAATGATATGCCAGTACAAGGCTGGATCTAATCCTGTTCACCCGCTCATAGTACACCTCATCCACCTTCGGACCGGAAGCACTTGACCCGCCACCACCGAAGAAGAAGAAGAAAGAGCGCTTGTCAAACGGTGATTCGAAATCACATTCAATCGCCGCACCCGCTTCTCCTGACAGCCTTTTACCTCCGAAAGCACTCGCTGCCGAAATCAACACAATCAAGCGTAAAGCAAGTGTCGACGCGATCGGGGATGAGAAGAAGAGGATCGTGCCCAATGGTCCCGGACCCGATGCAGACTATAAGAATTTTTCACCTATCGATCCCAAGTCAACCAAGCCGATAGCCGTACCAGTACCAAAGACGAACGGTGTCGCAAATGGCGATCACGACAATCAAATAGTACCTCGACCTCGAACGACGACTACTGAAGCGTCAATCAACCCTCAATCCCGGCCTCATGCGCCCAAGGGACCAGCTCCCCCTCCTCCACCTCCGCAAAGAACAGCGGAAGATGCCTTGTTTATAAAAAAGAAAAAGGTGAGCCAGCGAACCATGTTCATTGGTCCTTGATGACATTCGAATTGACCATGGTTACTCCTCCTTCTGCAGAAACCCAATAGACCCGGTAATACAGGTCCGAGTTCAGCTCCGGCGCCAAACGTACGAGCGGCGATGAATCAACGATTTGGCGCTCGACCCTAGGTCCCCCTCCTATAGACCTGTCCATGTTTAGCAACTACCACACCAAAATAGCATACATACAAACAATATTAGCATAGCCGGTCAATTGTCTCGACTAGCCACATTCACACTCATATTCAGTTAAATAGTTATCAACACATGTATCTTAGCATGTCACCTAGACCACATCTGTTGAGCGGAGCCAATATGCTTAAACTGATGGGTATCAGCGGAATTGTCAACAATGAATACGGTCGAACAAGATTCGATTCAGTGTTCACCACCCTCATGATACAATTAGTGGTAAATAAGACGCGAGTCTATTTAGCTTAAACTTTATCTATGAAACTGAATGGGAATTGATATCAACGAGGTTTCACTTAATTGACTTTTCTAGGTTTTCATTTGTATCAGACGGACGGGTCACACGGACTCGTTAAGATAACTTGAGTATGGGCAAGAAAATCAATACATGGTACGGACGGTATAAACAAGCTTCTAAGGTTCGAATTGATGACTAATGAATCAGAGCCTATTCATGATCTGAATCCGAATCACCCGATCCCAAATCCACCTCGCTCGCTTATATTCCTAAAATTGCTGGATTGTCTCTATGTGCGTTATAAGGAGCCAGGTCCCTTCTCCTACATTCGGGCCTGGATGTATCACCTTTATCTTAATGTGCGGCCGGCGGCTTGAGGAACGAGACACTTTTGTAAACGTAAGCCAATCATAACCTTATCAAGCAATCTCGATGGGATCCTACCGGATGAAGCATTTGTCAGGCAAACTTTTGGGATGGCAATAGCTTAAAATTCTAATTTGATCCCAAAGATTCAAACGGTCTATTCTCGGTGTTGTTTGAAAGACTAAATCAGAAGGAAATGGCTCATCTCTCCGTAGTTCTTAGACATCTTCATTCGAAAGAAATCTCGGCTTCCTGGCACGGTCAACCAAAACATTGGTATTATACAATATACAATACAGCGTAGTTGGTCAATTGTCATAAACTCGTTTTCAGGTATAAATAGGTCGCATTCTCAACAACTCTTCGACGTATTTTTCCACTCACAATCAAGATATCCTTCGAATTAACCTTGATCCACATCACTTACTCGATTAACAAAATCACAAACAGATCTTCACTACGATGAGATCCTTTATTACTCTGTTCACAATCCTCAACTGTCTTGGTGGGGCAACAGCTGCAAGTGATCCGGGATTAGCAGCATGGCATTTGGATAACCTATATCCACTCGCCACTGAACGACTCGATCCTGTTGTTGCTCCCAATGGTGTCGCTTCTCACTTACACCGTATCGTCGGTGGAAGTAATTTTGGTGCGAACTATAATTACGATCAATATAATTCGGCTTCTTGCTCCTCTGCTGCTGTTCAAGCAGACAAGAGTAATTGTAGGTCACTCACCTGCTTTGGCCTTTTCATGACTGTAACTGAAGTATTGTCGATTTAGATTGGATGCCTCAATTGTTCTGGAAAGAAAATAGTACTTTTGTACCGTTAAAAGCTGGTACAAGGTTCTATTATTTCCTTCATAGAAATGTGAGTCATCATTACTTGAATCTGACTTCTAATACAATCGGATCAAAGCTGAGCGGATTTCACGCATCGTTTGACAATAGAACCCAGATCAACCAGTTAGAGCATTCCCACCTGGATTAAGAATGTTGGTTGGTAACCTGAATGCCAAGAATTATGCGGATACAGGTCTACCTACGGGCGCGCTAAATTTCATTTGTTTGAAAGATCACTTTTCTACACCAAACGGTGATACTGTAAGTCCAGATGTAGTATGTCTTGAGGCTGTTCATCTTCGCTAAACAATGATCGATTTCCGCTTATTAGGCTGGACCAGATTTCAATTTCAATATTGATTGTCCTCAAGGTCTTGTGACTACTGTTCGATTCCCAACTTGGTGAGTTGTTTGAGATGTTGAGGGAATTCATCGATTTTTCGCTTATAACATCCATCATTGCTCAGTTGGGACGGTGTAAACTTGTACAAATCTGATGGATCTCATATGGCATACACAAATAACCTGCAATATGGTGTCTGTCCTATATCGTGAGCTCATTTCGGCCACCCGCCTGAACCGAGAGATGATCACAGCTAAGACCGATTGATTAGTCACCCTGTACGATTACCGGGAATCATGCTTGAGTATACCTGGCAGACGTACGCCTATAAGAATGGAGTACCGCTCAAGGGTAATCTTATCTGGGCCAATGGTGACACCACGGTGAGGAGGCTCATGGTCTCGCAGCCTCACATGAGAATGCTTGCTAATTCCTCCAACGATTCCCTGCAGGGTTATGCTTTACACTCAGACTTCGTGAGTAGCGGTGTCTTTTCTTGGTGAATGAATTTAGCTTGACTGACATCTTGAACAGGTCAACGGTTGGGATACATCTGTTCTGGAGGCAGCCTTGAATGATCCAGCTTGTCTCACTGGCGAAATGTAAGTGGTTGCTTTTTACACTCGTTGGCTATTCGCGGGCTGAGCACGTAATTGACCGCACATAGGACTATGACCGCTTGTCCAACTTTGGCCATGTCAATGAATCTGGGAACCGCTCAAAATTGTCAACCTCAGCGAGGTGTTTTAGAGAGTTATGCAGATTTCGCACCTATCAGCTCTCTCCCCGGATGTAATTTACCTTGTCAGTATATCCAACATTTACGTTGAGGTGTATCTGCGTGACTGACATTGTCTATTGGGTTTTTAGGGGCTTCTGGACCAAAACCAGCTTGCAACCCTCCTGTCGGCAGCCCAACTGTGCCGAATGGCTTAAAGGGTACCGACGGATCTTTGACTTACTCCGGCCCATCATATACGAATACTACTACTAGTCCTCCTGGTCAATGGACGAGACAAGGGTGTATAGGTGGAGCCACTTCGTTGACTAATTCTTTCCAATACTCCGATGCAGCTATGACTCAAGCTAAGTAAGTGCATACTTCTCCACTATCATAGATCTCAAATACTAATTGGATTGTCATATGATAGATGTCAAAGTACATGCGGTGAATGGGGGATGCAATATTCCGGTTTACTTTCTGGAGCCTACTGTGTTTGTGGATCAGATGTCGATAAAGCAGCATATCATTTCGCAGATTCAGATTGTAATTCGAAATGTGGAGGAGATTCAACAAAAACTTGTGGAGGTAACGGTAAATTAGAATTATTCAGAAATCCATCAGCAACAACAGTTAATCATCCAGGTATAACTGATCCACAATATATTGGATGTAGAAGAGAAGGTGGAAATGGACATGCTTTATCAGCTGCATATATAAATTATGATGGAATGACAATTGAATGGTGTAAAAATTATTGTAAAGCTCAAAAACAAAATATTGCTGGAATTGAATTGGGAAGAACTTGTACGTGTGGAAATGATTGGACAAATGGTGGTGGTGTACCTTATCCTCAAGATCAATGTAACGTACCTTGTAAAGGAAATACTTCACAAATTTGTGGTGGATCCCAAATTACAATTTCTACTTTCAATCTAACTCTCCCGGGAGGTTCCTCAAATCCTTCTTCATCTGCTTCGGTACCGATTTCTTCAACTCCTATCTCGGCGAGTGCTTCGGCTACTCAAAGTGGAGTGGTGACGATTACGAAAACGGTAACTGTTACTGGCTCTTGCTCTACCGCGGGAAGTAGAAGAAGAAATCACAGAGACCTCAAATTCTTCGCCGACGCTTAGACATTTACCGAAATATCAAAACTATATAGTGGTGGCATTATATAATTCGGTGCATACAGTGCGAACCATCTCTTGAAGGTAGATCAGTAAATCCGGTAATTCAATTTTCACATTCATTCCTCAGTGTTCGCATCTCACAACGAATATATCTGTCATTTTGGGCCTTAAATTAGTCATTCTTTCAGGACATTCTATTCGGGTATACTTCATCTTATATTAATATATGTACCTCTATGCATGCATCCTTATTCATCCTTACTTTGCTCAGAAACGCTAAACGGTAATTTGATTGAACAGACATTCCCGCTTGAGTATTATTACAGCTTACTTAGAGCTTCTTTATCATCTATACTCATTCCACTACTCCCCACGGCCTGCCTGTCAATTAGATCTGTGAGCTCTTTTTTCAAAACTTCTCGGCTCGCTTTTGCCCTCCTGATCTTTTGTATCTGTTCTTCGGATGGACTTTCTACCTCTCTATGCTTCAATACGTACTGTTCCAAATTCTTAATTTTCGTTTTCAGCTCATTCACCCTTTCATCAGAATTAGTGTTTTGATGGGTCTCCGGCATAAATGAATAAGGTTCATTCCCTTTCACAATTCTCACTTGTTTCCATAGAGCCTTTCGCCTTTCATCGGCTTTCTCAAGTTTAGCTTGTTGACTTTCTGTCAAATTCGATATTTGACGAGCTTTCATAACGTATTCATCCAATTCTTTAGCTTTATTCTCGAAATCCTCTAAGCTGACTTGGTCATTACTTTCAGAACGTTCTTTTTGATCTTGTTGTGTTTCTGCGAGTTTCTCCGTCGGTTGGGATGTGTCAGTGTTAGTCGGTAGGAGTGAAGTCGGTTCATTGCCCTTCATCAACCTTACTTGTTTCCATAATTCTTTTCTTCTTTCTTCCACTTTAGCTAATTTAGCTATTTGATCATCTGTTGGATCAGGTAAACTTTGAGCTCGAAGTACATATTGATCCATATCTTTTGCTTTTTTCTCTAAGTCTTCGACACTCAGTCGTGTTGTATCTCTTGCCACTTGATCCAAGGTCTCAGCTCTGGACTTTTCGGCAGAACGAGGTTTAACATCAGGTTCAGATTGATCCGCATTTATTTCCGAAATCAGCTGTTCACGCTTAAGATGGGCTCTTTGTAATTTGTCTTTGTACTCTGGTGTCAATTCTTTCGAAGGGATTGATCGAAGCTTGTTGATCATTATTCCTAGATCCTCAATCTTACCTCTTATTGCTGCCTTTTTATCGCTCGGAGCGATAGCACCTCTTGCCATCTCCAGCCTGGCTGACATCGAATCCGTTGTATTTTGTGGCCTTGTCAATTGAGGATTATCTGCTGATGAGGAGCTGGACGAGACAGAAGGTGGATCAAAGACTTGTTTGGACAAGATCAATTGATTATGCGAATTAATATACTGCCATGCGAAGAAAGTAAGTAGTAAAAAACCAAGCTGAGGATGAACTGTCAAAAAGCATCAATGACCAACCAAATTGCTTGTTGGCCGTATTGCTTATTACTGACTCACGAGAGTATAGTAAGATTGATAAGACCCCTTGACTAAGATAAGTAGCTTTTTGACTGTGTGTTTCACGATCGGTCAGCCAGTCCTTCAAGATCAATCAATACTCACACTTTAGGATCCACAGGCATTGTGATTAGTTGATCTGATGACGAAGTTGTGAGGCTAGCGATTTGTCTGGATTTTGCCATTTTAGCTTCAGCTTCCTTCTGAGCTCGAGCCTTAGCTTCAGCTTGAGCCTTCAACTTTTCTTTTTCTCTTTCTTTCGCTGTATCTGTACTAGAAGCGCCACTTTTAATCTGACTCTTCTGCCCTTCAGCATCTTTAACTTCTTTCTCATCTGTCTTTACTTCTTTCGTCTTTCCAGCTTCCGACTTATCTTTACCTTTTTCAGTTTTGTCTTTCTTTTCCGACGCATCCTCATCTCTCTCAGGCTCTTTAGCTACTTTCACATTAGCCATAATATGATCAGCATTTCTAGGTACGTTATCCCACCATAAAGTGTTTCTAGGTTCATGGGGTTTTGGATGAAACCCATGAGGAAATGGAATCAAAGAAGGGTGATATCCTCTCATTGTCATAAAAAAATTATGATGAATATTTTTAGATTGTTTAGGTTTTTTCTTTGATTTTTTTAATACCGATTTTAATGGTCTATAATCTCCTGCCATTAAGGGATCATCTGTATCTGTACTGTTTGTTGAATTTCCATCTGCATTAGTCAATTTGTCGGCAGTAGTATCTGTATCATCGCCACTTGTCTTCTTCAAGCCGCTAGAAGCAGGCTTCTCCTTTGCGGACGTGTCTTTTGGATCTTTTGGCTGAGATTTCGCATCCCCTGATTGTGATATACTTCTGGTGGTAGGTCCGACATCTCCGGGTCGTTCGCCGTCCATACGACTCTTGCCTTTATCCTTGGGACTACGTACATATATGGAGTAATGAGCGATCCTGCAAATTCAGAGAAGTGATTAAAGAAAATCAACCTCACTTTGAATCAGTGGATTTCACATCTCGAGTCGGCGTGACTTCCCGTTTCTGGGTACCAACTTCCTTATCAAGACTTATGACTTTCTTGGAAGGTCTACCTTCATCCTCCAATTTACGGCTTGCAGCTCCGGTGGTTTCGGGCCCTTTCGGCTGGGATCGTGAGCTTGAGGGCTCAGGAGTGGTCCTGTCAACTCTTGCCTCGTCAGGCTCGGTCGCTTTATTGTCACTTTTCACTTCTGCTTCCTGCCCTTGTTCGGCATTGGATCTGACCTGAGACATGCGGAAGCTTTGATGTTCTTGCCAGGGAGGCCAAAATAAGTCCCATGATTCTTTCAACCTCGTCTTGGTTTGTTCATCAATCACCAGAAAACCGATATTCAGAAAGGTTAGAATCAAAGCTATATTGACAGGGCTAATTTGCACCCAATCTGGCAAATGAGCGAAGATCTTATCGAGAATGAAATTGCCCGTTGACGGAATCGGTTTTAAGGAAGTAGAGATTTTAGGAATTGTGTCATTCAATACGTTGGCAGGCGACCAATCATAGAATTGAGGATAGAATGCAGGAGGGGGCTGCAAAGCTATATCCTTTCGATGAATGAAGGCCATATCTAAAACTTACTGACTCACCTAAACCAAGAATGACTATAGCTGCTATTAATTGTTCTAGAGGGCCAAACATCCTATGGAACGTCAGCTGGACCCAATCGACTGACTCAGATGATTTACTCACTGCTCGTTACTTCGCTGAAACCATCTTGCGATTCTCTGAGTGAGGCGGTTCTGCCAGTAGGAGACTAAAAGCAACGGTTCAAGGAAGAAGGGAAGTGGCATTATGCATTGGAGGCTGTATCTGACAATGTTCTATATTTGTTAACGTCTGGAAATCATATGATAATCTTGTACCGAGATTCATTTCTCCAATCGAGTGACCGTCACCTCGGATTTGTGGGCAGCAAGCAGTATGTCTGTCAAAGGATGTGAACCTTATCAAAGGATCTCTTATTTTGCCACAGTTTGAAGTGACAACCATGTACAGTCCGGAGATCGCCGCTTTCCTTCGTTTTGTATACAAGTTATATCTCGTATTTTGATGCCTTCTTCTTGTGCTTCTGCTTTCCTTTCGTTTGCTCGCTAACATCATACATCATCGCATGCGCCTCTAATTCTTGGGAGAGACCAATGAAGGTCTTAAACTCGATTGTGATATCCAAACTTCTACCCACAGTCAAGACGCCGCGACGCATCATGTCGAGTTTAAATCGCAATAACTCGTATAGATATAACTCGGTTCCCAATCTTGGAGAGTCATCAACGCATAAAAGATGGCCTGAGGATAGAAATAATCCAAATTCAGGAATGCATAGTTCGAAATATACAGGAAGGGACTACAATAATTACAGACCTAACTCTCCAGGTGATCGGTTTGGTGGAAGTTACAACGAAAGATGGGATAGAAGCAGAAATGGAATTGATGATGGACGTCGCGATCAAGAAAGGTTTACCGGTAATGGTCATGGGAACTATGAAAGAAGAAACGACAATTCGCGGCCACTCGAATCTCGAGATAACGTGAAGTCTAGATATGAGAAATCAAATCAATCGCAGGCCGCTAAGCCACCATACGAAATGAGAGGATCATACATCCCTAGTTATCAGCGAGACACCTATCATCCCGCTACCCCGCCTCCATATCTTCCGCCATTCCCACCTTCTTTACCAACCTCACCTTTGTATTTGCCGCCTCGACCGTTATCTCCTCCATCAGGGCCATCCGGCCAGAGTCGAGTTTTCAGTACAAGTCAAAGTAAATTCCGAACTACCTTTTCTCGAGATAGGACTGTCACACCTCCACCGGTCTCGCTGCCACCTCAAGAATACCTTGAGCTCTTAAAACCCACTGAATCTCTAATCTCGGACACAGTCATACCAAAATTATTAGTGTTAGACCTAAACGGAGCATTGGTATTTCGTAATCGGAACTCAGATGGGAAGAAATCGTACCCCAGACCTTACTTAGCTTCTTTTTTGGAATATCTGTTCTTACCTCACCCAAAAGGCGAGAAGAGAGGATGGGAAGTATTCGTCTGGTCTTCTGCGCAACCACATAACGTGCGGGGAATGGTCGAAGGAGCTTTTGGACCTAGATTTATTGATGGTGTTTGGGAAGACGAGACTCCCCAAGGAACAGCTGCCAGGAAAAATGGAGAAGGTAGATTATTAGGCGTTTGGGCTAGAGATAGGATGTTGGATATGAAATCTGCGGATTATAGTACGTCCCTTCTTCATCGTCCCTTCCTCTTCTTCCCCTCCACATCATATTGTCCTTCACTACATCATTTTGATTGTATATCGAAGTAAGAACATGCATCTGATCATCGCCAAATTGATTGATAGCGAGAAAAGTCCAGACAACCAAAGATCTACGGAAACTCCTTGAACATCTTAATAACCCTTCTGAGGAGGGCAAGTTACCACACTCGATGAGATATGAGGAGAAGACAGTCATGTTATTGGACGATTCACCTCTTAAAGCTATATACCAACCATTCAATCAACTAGTAATACCTGAATATGGAAAAGAAGAATATCACTCATCAAAGCAAGCTGCTAGTACCGCAGGTGATGGAGGAATGGATCAAACTCTTTTAGCTGTTATAGGGGTCTTACACGATCTGCAAAATGTCACCAATGTACCTGCATGGATAAATTTAGGAGGATTGACCGGAACTTTGGAAAATAACGGAAAATCCGAAAACTTGCCTTTGGGAATTGAGGATTTACCTACTCATGATTCGTTTGAGCATTGGTTCAAGGACACAAACATTTTCCAAACATGGGTAGAAAAGGGGAGACTCGCATTGGAAGAGAGGGGAATAGAGGTAAAACATGGTATAACACCTGATATTCCAAGTAGTAGTCATTCTTCTAAACCATCCTCACCTTACAGAAGAGGCCAATCACCAGTTAGACTATACAGTAAGAGAGGGTACCATACAAACAATAGAATTGACGATGATGAGATATCTTCGCCTCCTCCAGAACAACTAAGAGCGGCGAACGTGATTAATTACTTAGATGATCTGATTTCTGGAACAGCGAAGTTGACTGTAAATCAAAAGGATTCGTTGGAAGCTGCTAAAGAAGTATTGGCAGAACTTGATGGGCAAGGAATTGACAAGGAAAACATATCAGACTTGGATAGACAATCCCAGGTAAATTCAAACGACTTTGCCAATAATTCCACAGCATCATCAAATCATAATGGCAAAGCTGACCACCATAAAATGGGTAACAGCCGTGATAAACATGATGATACTCCTCGAGGTAACCAGCGAAAAACAAGAATTAGAGAGAAATCAATCAATAAAGTACAAAGAATGGCTCAGAAAAAAGACAAATCAAATCAGGCATTTGAAGAAGCGAAGAAAGAAAATCCCAACTTAAGTAGAAAAGCATTCAAAATTCAATCTGCGCAACATCGGAAGAAAGTATCGAAACCCCTTAAAATTGTGAAAAGTGGTCTGAAAGGTAGTCATAGTGGTTCAAAGACAGGGAAGCAGAAGTCATCGAAAGAGGCTTCACGTAATAGCATGGACAAAGGTGCTGCCAACCCTGAAGAAATCGATATCTCCAACATGAGCGAAGGAGACTGTTCATTCGGTCGGAAGGGTGAAGATGACGTTGAAGAAGTTACAAGAGATGTTTTTGTCCGAAATATGACTATAAGATTGGAAAAGGATATTGGTCATGCGAAGCCCGGCCCAATTGGCAAAACTATATCGTCCTGTGAGAACCCTAAGGCAGAAAGGAATTCTACAAGTAAGAGAAGTCGACCTAATAGTTGGGAAGGTGAACAGTGGTTATTATAAAAGTAGGAGATCTATATATACATTTTTTCAAGATATGTTGTTGTAAAATATATACTATCTATGCATTTTCTCTATAATGCTTACTATACCCTATATTTGTATTTTCTTTAAAGCATCTTGTACTAATTTACCTACTAATTTCTTATCGACACCACCTTTTTTGTCACCAAGTTCTTCCCATAATCCATTAATTACTTTACCTGCTACACCTTTTGAAACTTTTATTTCATCTGATAAATTACCTATAATTTTATTTATAATTTGTTGAAGAATTTCGTTTGAAGGAGCTTCAGGCAAAAAAGATTGTAAGAGTTTAATTTCATTTTGTAAAGAAGAATAATTATCTGCATGTGGAGAAGGGGAATTTGGCGAATATGATTCGGAGGCTTGTGTCTGGATATCAACACATATAATCAGCATTAAATTGTAAAGTGAAAGAAGATTTTACTTACTCTTTGGGAAATTCCTTTTTTCAGAACGGCCATCACTCCTTCATCATTTATAGGTTCATTTGGATCTTTACCTGATTTAGTTGCGTTGGTGACGTCTGCCAAGATTGACTGGACAGAAAAAATTAGTCAATTATAGAATTTCTTTGTCTGCTACTTGTGCTTAAAATTAATTCCTCACCTTCAAGCAGGCTGCGGCAGGTTTATCCTTTGATTTCATAGATGCCTTCAAGGCATTTCGAAGAGTAGTTTCCAGTAGTGATTGGGAAGCAAGCAGACTCCGCGAGGTGTGCAGACTCCTTCGAGCTATGACTTGAGTAAACATCGTATTTGACCTCCGAGGATGCTGAGCGTCACGAACAGGTGCTTATGCAGACGAGCAACTGTATATCATATACAAAAGTGAAAAAGTCTGAATTTTCAGCATAAGATATTTGGGTGTTTTCGCGATGTTTTTCAGGTATTTTCCGTCGGAAATAAAAGGTAAAAGTGACGTAGATCGACAAGGTTGTTGATCTTCCTCTTCTTTTTCTTCATCCTCATTAGTTTCTCATGTTTAACCCTCCATTCGGGAGATAAGCTCAGCTAGGATAGTCGTATGATATCCCAGATGATATAACAGAAAGTTTAATTAACGATGTCAACTCCTACACCCACATTCCCACCTAATTCTCGTCGGCATATACCATATTTATCATTCCATAAATCTTTAATTCGTGAAATATGTAAACCACAACAAGATGATCTAGTTATTATAGCTAAAGGTTTAGGAATACGTAGAATAGTTTGCGCGTTACTTAAAACATATGACAGGAAGGAAGATTTGGTATTGGTAGTAGGAGCTACACCTGCAGATGAAGCTGGAATAGGAGATGAACTTGGTATTATGGGTGTAAGGGATCCTGGATTTAGAGTTGTAGGATATGAAATGAATGTCAAAGAAAGGTATGTATCTTTATTGATTTCTTTGAAAGTCTATCCTTGAGTTTGAGATCGCTCTAAGAAGCTGATGTTCGACGGTAGAGAGGAAATGTATAGACATGGTGGACTTTTCTCGGTGACTAGTAAAATTCTTGTGAATGATTTCTTGAGTGAGTTACAACTTGATTCGTATCCGGTGCAGAATGATTGAAAAGCAGAGACACTGATAATCAGCTTTTAGAGGGTACTATTCCTGCCAAATTGATCACTGGACTGGTTATTTTGCATGCAGAAAGAGTATCTCATGGTAGTCAAGAAGAGTTTGCTGTTAGACTGTATCGCCGGGAAAACCAGGTCAGTTTCGTATGAACGGGTATGAATTAAGATATTAGCTGAATACTATTTTTCTGCAGAGCGGATTCTGTAAAGCTTTCTCGGACGAACCAGAGATGTTTGCCCATGGTATATCACCAATGAAAGACATGCTTGTCAATCTCAATATGAACAGCGTGATGATTTGGCCAAGGTATGATTAGTCCTCAGCTGTTGTTTGCCTTGATATTGGCTTCAGAAATAGCTGATCAGATGTCTTAGATTTAATGAGGATGTTAAGCAGGCTTTAGCGAGTCGACGAGCCGACGTGGTTGAAATGTATCAACCTATGACAGACTTCATGAGGGAATGCCAAGATAGTATAACAGAATGTATGGAAGCAATGTTGGTGGAGCTGAAGAGGGATCATTCTTTGGTAAGTTAGCTCGTTACCACACCTCCGCAGGTGTTACAAGCTGACTTCTCCCTAGAATCTCGATTTAGAAGATATCAATGTCCGAAATGCTCAATTCAAAAATTTCGATACAATCGTCAGAATGAGGATGAAAGCTGTTTGGCACAAAGTAGGGGCTAAAACCAAGATACACGTTGCTGCACTCACGGAATTACGGAACTTGCATACGTGAGCTGCAATATCTGTGACCCAGGTGAACGAATTGCTGAGATGACAGATGCACAGATGGTTGTTAGAGTATGATTCTGCTACTTTCGCATCGTATATAAATACCTTACAACGTCAACATTTCCAAGCTCAGAAATTAGCTGCTGGACCAGCAAGACATGTTCACGATTGGTTCAATGCCAAATCAGCTAGTAAGCTTGTGGAAGCTTCTCAAGCTAGAGTCTCAAAGAAAGCCCCAATAATGGATAATGAGCACGATGTGAACTCTCCAACACGTGAAGAAGTGAGAGCGCGCTCCGAGGGTCCTGGCCATCCTATAGACGACTTTATGGATGAAGAAGCCGCTTTGAGAGAAGCTGAAGCGTTGAACGGACATTCCAATGGATTGAATGGAACAAATGGCGATGATGAAGAGGAAATAATGGAAGTCTTCGCCACTCAGACTCAGACTGTCCCACAACCTGATGAGGAAGAAGATGAAGCGATGGTCGAAATAAGTGAAAATGACAATGGGAATGAAACGCTAAGAGAAGCCACAGGAGAAGCCCCTCCTGTATTTCGACCTGTTTTAGTGGGACTCGAAGAAAGTCTGACCAGAAGTGTGAAGAAACGGTTGCGAAAAGGTCATGAGCCTGTACTGGAAGAACAACCGAAATGGAGTTTGTTGGCGAAGGTACTGAAGGAAATTGAGGACACGATCGCCAGAGTGTCTGAATCTCATGCTGGTGAGTTTGGAATATGAACAACCTTCCCGAGTCCAACCTGCCTCTGGGATGTCAATCGCTGATATGTCCTCAACGGGTCAGATGCACCCGGAACAAATATCGTTCTGATAATGTGTTCGTCCGATCGAACATGTTTACAACTTCGACAATATCTGACGACAATGCAGACCACCAATCCGCCATTTGGTCCACATGCAGGGAAGAGAATGATGGAAACGCTTTTCCTGTCGAATTGGCAACACGAGAAGAATGGTGAAAGGCTGTCAGACCCAAACAAGATGAATGGTGATGAAGGCGATGAAGTACGGGTCAAAAAAGGAGAAATGGAAGCTAAGCGCCTAGAAGATGCTAAAGATCGACAAAGGGGAACTCCGAGGGGAAGAGGCGTACCCGCATACAAGAGGAGGCGATTACGAGGGGGCGCGGCAGCGGCCATGGCGGCTCCTCGACTTGCAGATATGGAGAGGGATCATAGGGAGACTTTGATGAAAGCTCAAAGTGCCTTTGCGGGAGGAGAGGAAACAGATGGACAGATGCAATGGGCTTTGGCAGAATCGTGAGTAATTCTTGGTATTCAGGAACATATTGACTGATTCGAACGAATCTTACAGATCGAAGGGATTAGGCTCATCGTCTTCAGGTTCAGCGCCAGATCCGAGCTCAGCATTGCTAGCTCAATCTGGTGTAGTCGAGGAACAAGATCTTGATCCTTTGACCTCTTCGATATCTTTCGCCAAACCGGATGAGACTGGATCAACTTCAGCATATGGTTTCGGACTCATGCCTGAGAATTTTGAAGACGAGTACGGATTATTGGCACCACAAGATACAGTCATAATACGGCCGTACGGTGGAGAAGATGATGATATACTTTTACAAGAGCTCAGACCGAGATTCGTGGTAATGTATGAACCGAATCTAGCTTTTATACGGCGTCTCGAAGTGAGTTGTGGGCGAGACAGAGTCTCCTCATGAGGACGTAATGGGGACTAGCTGATGTTGGAATTTGTAGGTGTACAAAAATTGTAATCCCGGTTTATCACTCAGGGTATATCAGATGGTATATACAAATTCATTCGAAGAAGATAGGTTCCTGTCGACTATACAAAGGGAAGCGGAAGCGTTCAAGAAGCTCATCGATGATAGACAGGTGGGTATCTCAGCTCAGTCATCAGTTCGGAAGCAATAGGGCTCATACATATGTGCTGTAGACAATGGTCATACCGATATACAACAATAATCCGAGAGCACCTATGCGAGACAATGTTACTAGAAGCAAGACTACTTATTCGTCAAGGAATGCTGGTGGAGGAGAGCCCGTTGAGGACGCTCGTGTAAGCATTCTTTGCATCGAGGATTGGGAATCAGAGTGACTCGAGAGCTAACGAGGTCATACTAGATCATCGTGGATATACGAGAAATGGGAGCTTTGTTACCTTCGCTTATTGATGCTTCTGGGATCAAGATTGTGCCTGCTACATTGACGGTCGGTGATTATATCTTATCGCCTAGAATGTGTGTAGAAAGAAAGGCTTTACCGGATCTGGAAGCAAGTTTTGCCAATGGTCGACTGTGAGTATCATTCACAACGACTAAAGTATTGGAAATGGCTGATGAGGGAAACCACAGGCACACTCAATGTGAATCGATGACTGCGCATTATGAGATTTGTATACTGCTTATCGAGTTTGAGGAGGACAAGTTTGGGTTGAGGGTCAGTCAGAGCTCAGATTTTCTTATTGACACTTGGCTGTGCATGCGGATTTTGGCTGATGCCCCATGTAATGTAGACCCGGGAAGACGCTCGACGAGAGACAGCTGGAAAATCGAATGAAAAAGACGATTCATGGCGAGATACATTTTACCTTCAATCGAAATTAGTTTTATTGACACTACATTTCCCAAGATTGAAAATTATTTGGTCTTCTTCACCTCATGAATCAGTTCGAATATTATCGGATCTGAAACTAAACAATGATGAGCCGGATGAAATGGTAGCTACATTAAAAGGATCAACGGAAGGTGGAGAAGATTCGTTTAGAAGTTCCATTGAGAACGTAGGATCAGTTGAAATGCTTCGAGCTATACCTGGAATTTCTGGACGTAATTTGAAATTAGTGCTTAGTAAGATCGAATCGATAAGAGATCTAGTAAGAATGAGCAAACGCCAGATGAAGGAGTTGTTAGGTGATGAGAATGGTGAGAAATGTTGGAAATTTGTCAATCATGATTCTAGATTCAGGAGGAGTTATTAGATCTATCAAGAAAGCGTCTGGAAACAGTATGATATTACATTTTACTGTGGGAAATGCAGGTCATGCATCAATATCATTCATGTGTGGATATCTCAAGCATTATACAGATCAACATTCAGTCTGATGTACAAAGAAATTTAACTCATCTGTAATAATGTAAAACCAGATCAGCTCAATCATATGTCCAGGCTGATGGCTGAAGCTTACATATCGATACATTTGAGAAGCGGCGATAATCATTGAACCAACACTTCTATCCATCGAAAGAGTGACTAGCATGATTGTACTATCACTGAAGGCCCAAGCTAAATTATGAAAAGTGGGTCTTTTATTGTTGCTTGAAGGAGCAGGTGGTTTCATTGTGTACCTAGCCAAGGCGAAACTATACCTCCAAAAACGACTAGACAGATCAGGAAATGACTTTCAGGTAATGATTTGCTTCTTCTATCAGAAAGTCAAGATTCCGAGATTTAGTACGGACCGTTTTAATCAGGGAATAGTGGGTCCGAAGGGGATCGATCGAACTCACTCTGATCGAAAATATGGAAGACCGGGTCTGGAAAATAAAAAGTAAGCTGAAATAGCCCAGTCAATCAAACCTGTTCAGACTGTTAGCAAGCATGTTGGTTGATATCGATGACGGAGACAATTGGGTATGATGTTCGAATTAACGACCACATCGAGTCGTCTTGCGCTCTTGAAGACTTACCTAAAATGACCATCAACCATGCAGGAGCCATCCACTTAGACCTCATTTCTGTACTGAAGGGTGCGAACGAAACCCTTGCCTCCTTTGGAGTTTCAGAATCCTGCCTGTTCATTGGCGCTTGCATAGCTGTATGTCCTTTGGTATACTGATATAGCTGTGATACCTGGGAAGTTATGAGTGTTGTTTGTAGATGATATCCATTTACATGACAGTCGTTGTTTTTCTCAGAAATTTACATATCACGTTCATTGAGAGTGTATGTTAGAACTTATGCATGAATATCATATCATATATTGAATGGTAACTAAGAAAAGCAGATTATCCTTCGATAGCCGGAGTGATATTCTAGGCCATTCTTTGAGAAAGTCTAAGTTCCATGGGTAGAAACTTGATCTACTGAATCGTTTGCTTCAACTCTTACAGTGAATCCAAGCTCAGCTCTATACTTATCTTTGGATCTCAAGAGTTTAGTAACCTTTTCCCCTGATTGCGGGCCAGTAATTTCGATTCCCTCGATTGTGGCCGTGAGAGTATAACCTCTGTAATTTCTAGAAGTTTCCTTCGTCGAGATAGTGTACGTGAACGTCAAAGTTTCGTCATCTCCTTCCCGAGCATAGGCATCGTCTGCAATATGTACTTTGTAAGATCTAGTGGAGTTTGAGCTGGGTGTTTCGCTTGGTACAGATGAGGCGGCTTTCTCGCCTGTCGTAGACATTATAGACGGCAATTATGCGGTGCTATGTGGAAAAAGGACTTGAGTGGTGCAGTGATGTAGTGGTGGAAAGGCAAAGTAAACCCGATAATAGTTCAAAGAAAACAGAGAATTCAGCAGGATTAACATCTGAGAGGGACGATTATATACATCACTGAGGTGTTGGATTTTGGCCCGTAAAGGCAATGTCATTACAAGTTGGCTTCTCCAAGTACAGCGGGATCTTGCAGTGCCTTCCGTTACTCCTTTCAAAGTGAAGATCTTGATGAGGGCTTTAACGAAGCCCAGATGATGCGACGCACTATTCTCAATAGCGTTCATCGAGTCAACCAGAAGACGCACTGTATCAGCTCCTTTCAACCATGAATTATGGAACCTTTCATTCACGATCCATGACAACTTAACGTATTTTGCATATTCTGTGATGAGTAGGAAGACGCAAAGTGACGATGGAGCCACGTTGCTAAGGATTGCCCTTTCTGCGAAAATCAATGGAGCAGAACAGGTAGTTAGTGAGTCACTCTACGTCTGCCTCTCAAACTGCTCAGCATTTGTACCGATTATCAAGCTGCAGTCGTTCGTATCCAATTTAGCGTGTGGCTCTATGGTTGGTCGTATCCTTGTCGCGGGAGAACGTCGTGATTTGGCAGGGATACTAGCAGCCTTTCAAAACTGCTACCAGACCATGTGCTCTACGAACAGTGTTCAAGTAGAGTCCAAACGCTGAGCTTTCAAGCTATACGTGGATCTCGATAGGAATATGTGACAGGACGACAAGTATGGGGAATGTCATTAAATGATGAAATCGTGACACGAATCCCAACCTGAAGGTATGATTCGTAATATGAGAAGAACTATGGAAATTTGACTTCGATGATTCAAACATTACCTAACAAAGCATCAGAAGCAAGTAACAAGATGATTATTGCTCAGCGAGATTCAAAGCAGTACCATCAATTATTCTTAGAGATCTTCGCTGAGAATGATCCAACATTTGTAAAAGGACCCCCAACTGTCAGCTTTTCACATGCAGTCCAACACACTCCGTTCTCCTCCATCGGATATTGTACTTCGGGTTCACCGTCGTTGAAAAGAAATATTGCTTTACCATGCTTGACTGTTGGCTTTCTTTCACTCAATGTATCACAAGTGACCAAGCTAAAGCTTGCCGCTTCTGGCTTAGCGATGTCTGACGAGGTAGCTCTCGGAGCACGGGGATAATCGTCATGATGGGCGTTGGGGGCCTTGATTACCTCTCCGGTAGTAGAAATGGTGTATTCCTTGCCGTTGACCAAAAAAGTTGAACCTTTGGGCAGAGTAAGATTGGTCGGATCGCTCGAAGTGCTAGCGTTACCTTGGGATGACTGATTCGTTCGTGATTCAGCATCGTACCTACGAAGCCAAGGGCTTGACTGGAGAAGACAGGAAAACCTCATAATGAACTCACCCCATTGGATTGTTCAGACATGCCTGACATATCGAATTAATGCTTGCAAAAGTCGTGTAGTTGGATCGATCTGGGTGATGAAGGAGAGGTATTGCTTGGAAGGATGTGCCTCGCAATGTGACTTTCCCTTGGCCTTATATACTATATTCGAAAGGTCTACAGATAAGGACACACTAAGGAAAACAATCCTTTGTCAAGACTAAATCGATGCGTCACATCATCGTCATGCAATAAAATGCGTTATACGTCATTTTTTCAAAGTTTTACATTGTAACATCCATTCATCTTCAAGTGTCATGGAAACTGTTTGCGCTCAATCTAGAACTTGAGGTGAAAATGCATGTTCACCTGATTCGATGAGTTGCGCTCAACAGTCTTCAAGATTCTTGTATGATTCATCCTTAAACGTATCTTCAATTGTTGCAATGAAATGCGATATTAGGCTTTCTATGAAGCTTAAAAAAACAATATGAAGAATAACATGAAATCATCGCATTGCAATACAGGCTGAAATATGGACACTACGTGGGAGCAAGTGGCAATCTGGCATAATAACGAAGTAGCTTAGCGAAACTTGATACCTTTCTTCGAGATTAGGAGATCATATCATTCAGCAATCTTGCAGACTTTCGCTATGATTGATCCAAATATAAGAACCTCTCCGTCTTCTAATTCCTTATTTTCGAGAGAGCCCAACTCATCCTCACCTTCATATCGGATATAGGGTTTCTCATTGCTGTAAAGAAAGAATGCACCTTGAGCCATAATCATTGGATTTTCTTTGCTCAATGTCCCACTAGTAGTCACTCGGTAGCGTGGACCTTCCTGGTGTGAATTACCTGGTGGATAACCGGTTGAGGTACTGAAGTGGGGACCAATACTTCCTGTCCAATCTGTTTCGACTAGTTCACCATTTATTTATAATACATAATCCTTGCCGTTGACAGTGAGCATTGTCCCGTTGTCGAGTGTAAGTTTGGTCGAACTGTGAAAAGAGGTATTGACGCCTCCCGATGACTATTGCAATTCTCAATCACCGTTGAACATAACAGATCGAAAGCTCAACCAAAGAAATGAAAAAAAAACGGTGTGATTGAACTCACGCCTCTGGATATTTGGTAATGGCCTGACATATGGTATCGATATGAGGAATCTGAATCTGGATTGATCTGGATGGCAACGGAAATATGTTGTTTGGAAGACAGTTTATCGTACCGTGACTTAATAATCAGCTTATATACATTGATCGACGGACCGGGGACTTCTTACAGGGATGAGTGATCCTTTATGAAGATAAAGCGGTACGTCACCATATCGACATATAGTAGAAAATATCAAGGATTATACTTACGAGGCTTCGTTTCGTGCTATCCATTGTTCGCCGAACGTCACACTATGAGCCCAATTCACGGTCGGATGAAAACATGTAGGGTCAAATGATCTCATACAATCAAGCTCAAGAGTCTTCGAAGACACAATTTGCCTGATCCTTTAAGGCTTTCGATTTTTTGTTGTCATAGAAACCCATTGAAGCTTGACGACTGCTCTACACCGAGCCAAATGACGTAAAGTATCGTCACCATCCCCTTTTACAAAAGCACTTGATGGCACTTTTCTGCCAGTTGCCAATGACGATGATAGGTAGGCGGTCCTATTTCGCTGGTCACCTGCGGTGTCTCTCGAAATCGGTACAGTACAATATAAGCTTCATGTGGGGATTCCTGCAGGATCTCTTCGCTAGCCCGTATCATTTAGCAAGTAACGTGACAGACAGCAGCAAATTGTATTAATATATACATTGATTGGTCATCTCCAGTCTTGTATGACTAAAAGAGTTTTTCAATACTACAAACGCATCAGAACATGTAAAGTCATATGATGTTTTGAAGACCTTCTGATCTCCATACTCTGTGCAAAGAAGACATTATACAGTCTATCTAAACTACTAAAACTCGTTCGCGTCTCCGGCTTCAAGAGTGGCAGTGAAAGTCGAAAATTCCTTCTTGGAGCCAGGTTGGAGTCTCTCTTGTTTACAACGCTTGATACCATTTTCTTCACTGAGATATCTTACGCTTGGCGGTCCAATCGAATTTCTTCTGAAGTGTACACCTTCATACGTCTCATCGAGACTCTGGTCAACATCAAGACAGAAATTATCTGATTCACTGTATCTCGAATATGGATTTTTCTTTCCCTTGATGTGAACTTTATAAGATGTATCCGAAGATTTACTTTCTTGTGCCATATTAGAATCCTTCAACTGTGAATCAGCAGATGAAGTATCATTTTTTGATTTGAATGTAAGTCGTTAGTAATTGGCTCCGTCCCTGTCGACAATTTCACCAGATACTTCATCATCCGAATATTGGTTATCTTTATGACCTTCTATATTTGACCCTTGAGTAGTCATATCGAGCTCTTAGTGATGAAGTTAAAGTAAAAATCAGTGATTTTAAGTAAACAAATGCACTTCTTGATTACTCACATTTAAACATTTCAATTAAATTGTTCGGACATTATTTGAATATGATATAAGGGGAATATCGACTGATAAGTGAATTTGATAAATTATATTCAATAGAGAAATCAGATATGTAATTGACTCGCTTTCCACCTATATACACGATCAATTGACTTGGATCGTGACAAAAGGTGATATCATACTCAGAATCATTTTGTATTCTCCTTTTGAACATGAAACTTGTATCACAATACACTACATTATCAGAAGATCAAATCATTGCGTATCTGAAAGGATAAAAAATATATTACTGTGAAGCGATTCTTTCCTGAAAACCAGACTACAATAGTACTTTCTCAAGATATGATGTATCTTGGATCAATCGTTCATTATTTTTGCTAAAACCACGCCTGATGACGTTTTACAAAAATCATAAAATGATACATGATTAGATAGTATGGTATATTAATTAAAATTGAATATATCTTATATACTTGATACTAAAATGATAATGATAAAAGGAATACCGGATCCGTGTATCAAAAATTTTAGAAAACAGAGACGAGAGAAAAGAAATTGTCCAAAAATTTATGAATGAAAACTTGAGTGATATATCAACATTTATATTTATGTTTGTGTGATCATGAAATTCAATTACTTGTACTAGGAAATGCGGCATGAGCTGATCTGTAAAAACGAAAAAGTAAACTCTTTAGCTTATAAATCAAAAGGTGAAAATATTAGTGAACTCACGATAAAAATTGATTAAACTAAACTATACGATAATATTGGAATGTGATTAATGAGTTAATGTTGATGTACGTCTAAAATCGTAAACAAAATCAATCAGCTCCGATCCTGAAATAATTATCAAAACTCAAGCAAGGAAAAGATCCTTCACTCACTCTAAGACCGTTTGATAAATGAACTTGAAACTCCAAACGCTTCCTCTAAGTCTTTTTATATTCAAAAGATAAAGTCCGGGTAAGTTTTTTATTCTACATAATTCAATGACGAATTTAACTTCATCTCCTGAATCAACCGAATGTTCTCCATATAAAGGCTCAGCAGTTGTTGATATTATTGGACTTGTTCCAACAGAAGGTGATCCGAAAATCTCTGATTCACTTCTAGGTAAATTTTGACTTATTGATCCGTTATATGATGATCCTCTTCTTAATAGCATTCCTTTCAATCCACCTGATATACCTCCACCGGTTGAAGGTGACATTGGTAAAGGTAATCCTCTAGAATCCGTTCTAGATGAACTTGCATTACCCATAAGCGTGAAAGGACTCATACCGCTTCCCACAGACATAACACTACCAAGAGCAGTTGTTGCACCTGCTTTTCGTCGACGAGCTCTTGTACACCTAAGTTTGAACTCGTTCTCACGTTTGATTTCTATACCCATTTCTCGTAGAACATTCAAGACTTCATTCATGACCTCTTTAGGCGGTTTAGATGAAAGGGCAGATTGGTCCACTAATCCAGTGTGAACTCTCATTTTGACATCTTCACTGCCACTTCTTTGCCTTGTATTGATAGAAGTGCTTTGTTGGTTAAGAGCTGAAGAAGTTCTGGGCGTGACATTTGGTGATACTCGATGAGATTTAGATCTTTCTGGTGTAGGTACTCTTGCTCGTGCTGGAGAAAGAAGATCGGATGTAGACTGAACATTGGTTTTGTTGATCGCTTCACCGAGGGGTATTCTAGCTGGTTCAGCGGAGATTACTGATTTGGTGATCGAGCGATTGGCGGGCAGAGTGGCAGATTCTGGTTGAGCGTGTTGACGTTGCACAGGATCTTCCGAAGATGATACATTGATGATTGGACCTTCTGTCGTATGTCCAATCGAGCTGACACTTGACATCGCAAGATTAGCAGTAGATCCATGTTGAACCACTCGACTGGGCCCGGCTGTTGGTCGGGCAGGCGAAACTCGAACGAAAGATGATTGTGAATCCGATTTCACGCCAGCTGATTTGAGATTGACTAAGGTATCTTTTGCCAACGATTTTCGTCGGAACCAATCCATGACTTTCTTAGCAGCTTTGCTGGACGCGTTCTTCTGGTTCTGAGGTGAAGTGGACTGTTGTGCGGAGAATGCGTCAATAGTCACGATCGAAGGTGATGATTGAACCGCTTGGGTAGTCGGTTGTGGGCTAATACCCTCTCGCTTGACTACGACTGGCGAGGGTTTGCTTGGAATGACATTCTGCGGATTCATGTCCCTAGCTGAGAGTGGAGTAACAGGGGGTTGAGCGGTTCTATCATCTTTTGAGCCAGTCCTGTTGACCATGAGGCCAAGTGTTTTTCGTCTTGATTTCTTCTCTGGATCAGCTGTGCCAGGTCTAGACAAAGACATTGATGCGCGCTTAGCATGACCAGCCACCAAGTTGATGGCAGAGGCGGAAGCGCTGGGTGGACCGCTTCGATTTTCATCATTGCTGTGAGATGCTTGACCCAAAAGTTTGGCCAAACCGAACTTGTCGAGCGACATACCCTTTCTGTATCTTTCTCTTTTCGGAGGCGGCGGTTTGGGAAGACCAGCAGGGGTAAGATCTGGATTGGCCCTGGTAGCTTTGGGCGCAGGGACAGTAGAAGGTGGTGGCATGGAATCGTGTCTCTTTCTTTCGGCGAGAGTTGCTTTAGGGGTAGGGGTAGGTGGTGCAGCTTTCTCGGCTTTGGGAGTAGCGATGATGATCTCGGTTTTGTTACTCTGAGAGGCTTTGGGTGTCGATGGTGATTGTGGACTTTGGTTCTGCATAACGAGTTGCTTTCGCGATGGTGTCGAGGGTACGTCGGGCATAGTAGGTAAGTGAGAAGTCTCTTCTCGCACCTCAGGCGCAGGTAAGGCAGCGAGCTCTGGAGCCGGAGTGAGAACTGGAGTCGGTTCAGGAGTTGCTTCTTCCTCTTGAATCGACTCAACGGTTTGAGCATGGCCATTGTCGGACGAACCGGATTCCATGTCCACATCGCTTGAACCACCTTGTCTAACATCTGACATAACAGGAGCAAGGTGCTCAGTGTTTGCTTCCATTTGTTCGACGCCATCGACTCCTTTACCACTTTCTTTAGCTTGCATCGCTTCTTGCATTCTTTCGTATGAAGCCTCACCATCGTATTCAACTTGAATCGTATGCCTGTTCTTATTCGCAGACATGGGAGGGCGAGTCTTGTGATCGATATCTGAATCAATAGGAGGTGTTATCAGTGGAGTGGTAAGTGATTCATCTTCCACAGCTATGTTCGATTCAACTGCAATGGATTCGGTAGGCGTGTTAATGGCGGGTCTGGCTTCGAAGTTTTTAGGCGGAGAGCCGGCAGGCGATGGTGTGGATAAGGAAGGCATGGTCGGGGTAGGCATACTTGCTGGGGATATAACCATAGCGGCTTCGGGGAGTAGTTGTGCTTGCGTTGGAGCAGGGAGAGGAATGGGTATAGCGTGTCTCGATTCAAGGGGTGGAGTTCGATGACCCGCATTGCTGAGGTACTCAGGCATAGTCGATGTGGTAGGTAAGGCGGAATGATGTCGTTGTTCTCTACGCCGTTGGTAGTCTAACATACTTGCGGTGACTGAAGTACCAGGTACGCTTGACTGACTGCTTTGCATCATAGCTTTCGCCTCTTTAGCTTCAGCTTGTATCCTCTTTCGCTCCGATAGTTCTCTCTTGGCTTGTTGACTCTTTCGGTACATCGCTTCTTGGAAGACATATTCATGTTCTTCAACAGACCTGTCAAACATATCTCTGTATCCTGCTAACCATGGGTGTTCCATTATCTGACGGATTGTACATCGATGTTCTGGTAAAGGAACAAGCATGATTTGAAGGAGTGATTTAGCGGATGGGGACATGTGTTCCGGGAAGTTGAGTCTGGTGTTCATAATGTACTTGTAAAGAAGATTGATATTGTCACCATCGGGATTCTGGGGATCATCGTCATATGGCAAATAACCAGACAGCATGGCGTAAAGGATAACACCACAGGACCAGATGTCGACGGCCGATCCCACGTAAAGCCCTTCGGATACGACCAATTCAGGAGCAGCATAGCATGGACTACCGCAACTTGTAGCCATCAGATCATCTTGAGCGTGATCGAAGCGGTTGGCGAAACCAAAATCGGTAATGATGATATTACGGTGTTTATCAAGTAGCAAATTCTCCAATTTCAAGTCTCGATGTACGATATGCTTGCGGTGTAAATAATCGACTCCAGATATTAACTGAGCAAACAATTTTTGAGCGTCTTTTTCCTTGAGATATCGATTGGCAAGGATGTGCTCGAACAATTCCCCACCTGGGATGAGAGACATCAGCGCAAACTTGCTTGAGAGGTAGAAGAATGATCTCACCTCCAGCATATTCCAGCACTATGCCGATATACTTTTCGGTGTCTATCACGTCAAACATTCGGACAATATTAGGGTGTTTGAGCGTCTACTATCCATGTTAGTCGATGTGAATGAAGCCTCACAGAGATCGACTCACCTTCAAGACGTCAATTTCTCGCTCAACCTTACTAGCCCTGACCTCATCATCCAGACTACCACGTCTGATCAATTTGATAGCAACTTCAACTCCATAATCCGTATGTACACCAAGCTTGACTTTACCGAATTCACCTTCACCTAACGTTTGAAGCAAGACATAAGGACCAAAGCCGATCATTGGCCGACGTGGATGAGCCTGCTTATAAGCAAAGACTGAAGGGTGAAGTACATATTCATCCGTGAGGTATTCTGCTTTTGGTGGAGAAGAGTTGGCTAGAGTAGTCGTTGGATTATGGGATCTGCGATTTGCCGCTCGTGCTTGTGGTTGAGGTTGAGCAGTATGGGAATGGGAAGAAGCGTAAGCGTGCGAAGTGGATGCTATTGGTTCAGGAACAGGTAGAGGCATGGGCATTGACTGTCTGTTACCTCTCTGAGCTGCAGCTGAGGTTGATTGGGATGGACCCGGAATAGGAGCATGACCTGGACTGTAAGAGCCGAACTCATCCGCTACCGAAGCCATAACTAGACCTGGACCTGTGGAAGCTCGATAACCTTGCTGAGGGCGAGGTTGAGGTTGATACCCCTGCGGAGAGGTGTAAGATGGAGTAGCCGCGAATGGGTCGGCCATTGGATATGATAGCACAGATGTCATGAAGTGATCAGGGGAGACTGCGGTCGGCCAGGGTTATTTGGTTATGGTCTCGTAGGATGTTATACTGATTGATGATTGGGGTTTGTAGCGAAGATGATGATCGGCGAGAGAGAGATATAGTGATAGAAGTTATCAGCTGTCAATTTCCTCGCTTTAAGTTTGAGCTGTATTGCATGAGGTCTCAAAATGAACTAGGTCCATGCGGACAAGAGTGCGAGTATCAAGGGGTGAATCGAGTGATCGAGGTGAAGAGAGGTTGGATAGTGGAGTGTGTGTATACTGTATACGTAGTACACGATTAATGAACACTCTTGGGATCCGGAATAAGCGAGACGGGGAGTGAAAGGAGCGTGAATTAGTTGGATTAGACCAAGTAGACAGTGAAAGTGATGAAAGACTAGCTGATTGAGAAGGATAAACTGGATGATGTTACTCACTCAAAATGATCAAACAAGTAATCAACGAATGATTAGGTCTAAACGTTGAATGTCTCGTCTTGTCTTGTTTCCCTATAATACTGTCCTGAATCTCTCTTGACTCTACCCTTCGCCCAAATTGAAATTGAGATTTGGTCACCTAACCCAACCCGATCTATTTGTTACCCAGTTGATCAAATTGACGATTTGTCCAGATGATGAATTGCTGTGATGAATAACGATGAATGTAAATGTCGTGTTTGCTACAACTAGACAAGTGGTGTATGTGATATGTGCTATTGTTGGTGTTGGTGTTAGTGCTTTGCAACAACTAAGGGTAAAACAGATGAAACGCGATTATTGTTATTATATGTGTATGATGTTGACAATAACTACTCGTAATGACAAAAGTGATCAATGCGTGCCTTTGTCTTTGTTTCTGTGTCTTGTATCGGATTGAAGTGAAGTTTATCACCACATTTGTTTGTTGTCTAATTATTATTTGAGTAATTATCTATTTCTAAGATTATGTTGATACAAGGTTATAATACTTCTATACAATTTTTATGCTATTATTATGCAATTCTATGATATATATGATTTTGAATCTATGAGAAAATCAAAAGTGATCTTTTGTCTTTGTTATTGTTATTTGTTATTTTAAATCGCTTTGATCTCGTCACAATTCAATCAATCAATCAATATTATTACAGCATAACTACTCTTCTATGTGAGTTATTATTCTTTTTTTTAGTTGAATATACAGGATAATTCACAACCGGATTCCCGTAAACAAACTTAAAAATTACCTAATAAAGTAATTTACTATTCTCAAGATTTCGTTTCAGCACGGAACTACGCGTTTTTTTTGTTTTTCTTTCCGTTCAAGACGCGTCTGTTCTTTTGCTTTTTGAGATTCTTTTGTTGTTTTGATTTTTATATTTTAACTTTTTTGTTGTAAGAATTACGCTAAATATTCTAACATTTGATTATCCGATGATCATCTTCTCTGAAAGATGATATCGTTAAATTTGATTATACGTTTAGATCTTGCTATCGTTTTTATGGTAATCATTGAAAGTGGCGTTAAATACACGCCTTTTGATGGTTATCACTCCCTGTCCTACCCCAATCTGTGGGTCACCGTTTTATGCGATTGCAATACGCCGCAAAACTCATGGCGTCAGTCACAGATACATGCTCATCGCTCATGGTCCGCGTTCCTGCACTCGCGTACTTAGCAGTTCATCTGGAAATCGAAAGAGAAAATCGTATGTCCCCAAGTGCCATGATACACGATGCTTGGCATATCTCTTATATATGATCTCTGGCTACATACATGTTTTCTGCTGAGTTCACCTATCAATAACTTCTGCTTGACCAGAAATCCTTGTACACCAAGCAATCTTTCGTTTCATCCTTGAGTTTCACTACATAACGATATGAATCATCTCTTGCTTATTCGGAGATAAAACAAATGTGAAAGACGCTAAACGATAACAAGCTTAAAACGAAAACCTGAAACAAGCCTATCACAAATGGGAGGCACAAATAAATTTACTGATTATAAAAATGATGACGTTTCATGATCTCGTTTGTTCCGCTAAATCCAGTACATCTTTCCAAGTTGTCGTTTATACATTTATATATCCTGTCATACGTACAATTTTAAACTCAACAAATAGTCGAGGCTCGACTGTTCTTTCATAATGACAAATGAAGCGGAAGAACCTCCTTCAATAGCTTTACTCGATCCTTTACCCTCTTTAATCCCATTAACACCTTCTGAACTGTTGTCGCAACCCTCGGAGGAATTAACTTTATCTTCAATCGAATCTACCTTTGCAGCTCTATCAGATATTGAAGTACTTCAGTTGTCCGAAAAAATCATTTCTGAAGGGAAGATACAAGATGTAGAGATTATAAAATTCATAATTCAGTTAGGACAACAAAGGGGAAATTCAGAATATACTAAATTACAAGATGATTTTCATCGACATGATGCGGCTAATCTCGATATACCGAAGATTTTAGGGGAAGATAAGACTCGAGAAGAGATTATTAGAGGGTATATATACGTGGAAGAAATAAAACGAAGACTTGACACATGGGAAATTATCTCTCCTTCCAACTTCGAGTCAGTGGAACAGCCTATTACATCCCGGCCTATTGAACCTGTAGAACAACCAGGGAAAGACGAAGGAAGCGAAGAGATGGACCTTGATGATCCATGGGGAGATCATGATGATGAAGAATCAAAAGAACAACCTGAAACTCCTTCGGCATTATTAGATGATCCATGGGCAAATACAGAGGAACCCTCACCGATAGCCTCAACATCCAGATTGGAACCTATTATTGAATCTACTCCTGCACAATCAGACCATGTTGATCTACCTATAACACTTTCCTCATTCCTCAACCAATCTCTACCCTCCTCTGCATTAGATTTAGCCTCTATGTCTTGCCTATCAGCCTTGAAAATAATTTGCGAAAGACATTTTTCAGATATATACCCTTTCAGATTTGCTATATTACAGGCGATACCAGGATGGATAAGTCCAACGGAATTAGAATCGCTCCACTTGCTACCATCGTTAGGTGAAGATGATCTTGAGAAATGGATTCATCCTATCTCCGTTCCCTCACCTCTCTTTACACAACTAAGCAAAGCGTATCTTCCACCTTCTTTGATTATTTCCGATGCAACTATACCAACCGTAACGAAGCCTTTGACAAGTCCTGAATTGACAACATGGTATATTGACCATATAATTTCATTAGATGCAACGGGTATACTGGATAACCAACTTGCTTTCGTACAACATGGTGCTTCACTTGGTGTCATAGGATTAGACGAGCTAGGTGAAGATCTCTCATTATTGAGTAGATTGGTATATGATTCCAATTTAACACCAATTCAACATGCACAATGGAATCTAAGCGAATGGAGAAAATCAGACGAAAATAAGATTATTCAAGCTTATTTATCAAATTCAACAAGTGAAAGTATAGTGGAAGATTTAAAACGATTAGTTTTACCTTATTTATATGTTTTAGAATCTCGAGCTGAAAGAACAGGAAAATCAAATTCAAATTTAGTTGAAAAATTATTATATGATTGTATATTATCATTAAATTTAGAAAAAGCATTACCTATATTTGAATTTTCAAAAGCAACTTTAATTCCTAATGAAAGAATAATTAAAAATGATTTAGATGTTGCAAGATTAGCATTATCTTTATCATATGGAATTAAAAATGAAAAACCTATAAGTAATTCAAAAGATTGGAAAATTATGAGTAATATATTTGAATGTTTACCTGTTTGGGAATTAAATGGAACTGATTTAAAATCAGATTCTGAATTAACTTTAACAACTTTAGAATCTATTGTAAATTTTATTAAACCTAATAAAATAGAAGGATTAAATCAACAACAACAACCTACAACAAAAGATTTATTTTTATTTTTTAATCCATTACCTTTTTCAAGTTTATCAAGAGCATTAGATATTTTAGATATTCATTTAGAATCTGGTGAAATTTTAAGTAAATGGAATATTTTTATTGGATTAAATTATTTATTACAAGCTTGTAAAAATAAAGATGATCAAATTAATTTAGCTGAAAATTTAATTAGAAAACAAATTACAATATTACAAAAAGAAGAAAATAAATGGTTAAATTTATGGAATGATATGAATAGATTAAGTGGTGATGATAATACTCAAGAACTTTTAAGAGGTGCATTAGGTTTATTAAGTAAAAGAGAAAGAGCGAAAATTTATCTAAGTGGAATATTAAGATCTGGTAGTGAGTTTGTCTTGATTTGATTGTAGAATATATAAGTTTGAACTTGAGACTGATGCTTTTGTACTTTTTAGATTTTGATATAGCTCGAAAGATAATTCAAAAGTTATCTAAAGAAAATTCAATAGATGATCAATTAATTGAAGAGATAGTATTGGAAATTTCTAAAGAATTTTACCTTTCTGCTGAAAGTGGGAATTTACATACAGGTGAAATGAAATTGGCTTATGATGTGTGAGTGATCTTTTCATTGGTTGTTTGTCGGATTTAACTATCTCAAGATCTATTACTAATTTCATCTGATTAGTTTGAATGTCGCTCCTCAAACACCATCAATTAAAGCTGAAAAATCATTCATAGAAGCAACTTCAAGATTAACTACTTTTTATTCTTCAACATCCTCTTCTTCAACTCTTACTCCAGCTGAAATTAGATATTCACCTAATCCATTGAAATTAATTGAAAATTTATTAGAAAATTCAAAAGATTCATATAAATATCCAGATATTATTTTAGATTTATCAAATAAACTTATTTTCAATGGAAAAGAAAATGAAAATGAAAAATTAATTAAAAATGGTTTAATTAAAATTATGATCGGACGTTCAGCTTTTAATTCTAATGATTGGATTAGATGTAAAGAATCAATTGAAAATTCTATTGATATAGTTAGAAAAATTAACAAAAAAGTGAAATTTAATGATTTCAAAATTAATTCAAATGAAATAAATAATGACGAGAAAAAAGAAGAAATTCAATTAATAAATGAATTTTGGAAATTATCATTTAATTTATCTGAAAAAAATGAATTCGAGGATTTAAATTATAAATTAAAATTATTAAGTTATTCAATTGAATTTTGTAATTGTTTAAAAAATATAAAAGAAATTTTAAAATTTTTTAAAATTTTAGAAAATAAAAGAATTTTAATTGATAAAGAAAAAAAAAGAAAAAGATTAAATAATTATTATTTTTTAAATGAAAATGAAAAAATTAAATCTAATTTAATTTTATCAAATGATAATAATGAAGAAGAAGAGCAAAAAGAAGAAACTTTAATTGGATCAAGAACAGTTTCAAAAGCTGCAAAATTAGCTTTTAATAAATTTGATGGATTTAGAAAAAATTTATCATCATCAACAACAACAACAACATCATCAAAAATAACAAATTCTTCTGGACAAATTATTGTTGATGGTGTTGGTTTTGGTTCTGGTAAATCAAGTCCTATTTTAAATCAATTTGATTATTTATCTAAAACAAGATCAATTTCACCAAATTCAAATTCAAATTCAAAATCAAATTTTTTAAATAATGATAATAATAATAATAATAATAATAATAATAATAATAATGAATTAATTGATAATATTGAAGGAAATATTCATAATCATAATCATAATAAACCTAAAGAATTATTTGAAAATTTTAATAATTCTTCATCAACAATTGATGATGAAACTGAAAGAGTTAAACAAATTGGTCAAAGAGTTTTAGTTAGAGGTGTAGGTTGGTTACTTGGTGCAGAAGAAAATGAAATAATTGGAGGAGATTAAATTTTGTTTCTATTTTCATTCTTTTGAATGTATATTTGTATTTGTATTAAAATATATGTATTTATCAATTTATTTGTATTTTATATTGTCAATTAAATGCATCGAATGATGATAGTATCGTAAGATCGTTTAAATAATGTTTGTGAAATTCAATATAAGCGATTAATATAGATATCATATTTTACTTGACAATTCCGTATTGATCGATTCTTTCTCTAATTTGAATCGCTCAGCTGCATCTGGTTTAGGTCCATATTGAATCATCGCATGATCAGCACCTGCGATCTGGAGAATCTAAATAATCAGCTTATATCTCTTTATAATATAAATCATTTTAATTCCCATCTTGATATCATTGAGTTCCCAAATCTACCCTACACTTACACGTTGTATAAAATCCCTCATCCAAGTAGGAATAATTCCTAAATCATCTCCTAATATTCTTGAAAAATGAGTATAAAATGGTAATCTAATAATTTCAGAAGTACCTTGATCTAAATTTTCTATAATCTTCTTAACTATAATATGAGGTTGTATAGGAGGACAAAAAAAATTGAATAATTTTGAATTAGGAAATATTGTTTTTGAGAAAAGGTTAGTTTGAATAAAAGAAGGAAGTAATAGTGTAGTTTTGATTTGAGCAATTTTATACCTACAACAATAATAATCAGTTCAATTAGAGTCTTCTTTATCTGAAAATGAACTTACCTATTATCCAATTCGAATCTCAATGATTGATTTAAACTTATTAATGCTGCTTTACTTGCGCAATAATCGGCTAAAACACGCGCGCAGTTTCAGCATTGTCTTCTTGGTATCTGAGAAAGAGGTATTGCTTCATATGTAGAAGAACTCACTCATTTGTGCAGCTCCAACTATACCCATAACGCTAGACACAGTAATTATATGACCCTTTCCTCGCCTTAATAACGCAGGTAAGAAAGCTTTAAGTATCCAAAAATGAGATAAAGTATTTGAACCGAATGTACTGCAATATTGAATGTTAGTTTTCGTTCTGGTGAAGGAGAAAATCTCAACTAACTCTTGTATATCATCTTCAGTCAAATCTAAAAGGAGTTTACCTTTAACAATACCTGCATTATTCACTAATATAGTCGGATCTCCAACCTATCATTCAAGTTTAAATCAGCTCGAGCAAAAACTTGATTATCCTTATTTGAGACTTACTTCTTTTCTGATTTTTTCCGCGACAGCTTGAACAGATTTATAATCCGACACATCGCAGATGTACGTATTGATATTATCTATTGAGATTGATATCAGTTAATCACACTTCGAGTGATGCAGACTCATACTAACCGTTGGGAGTTTCGAATTTTGGTTCGTCTTTAGTAAGTACCACAACGGGAATATTTCGCAAAGCTAAAGTTTCAGCTAATAGAGCGCCTATTCCTGATCCACCTATTATCGAGAAAAGAAAAGATCCTTTAGTAAATTACGATGAGATAGAAAATATGAGGGGGTGGATAAACTGACCACCAGTAATAAGAACGATTTGTTCATCCCAATTTAACTTTTTTGGAGCGAATAACCAATTTCCACCGGATTTGTAGATTCTATCGATGTGAGTCAAGGTAGCTATCAAAGCCGAATTAGCTGATTTTTGCTACGAAGCTCAATGTTCAGCTAATAATACAATCTTACCTATCATACAGATCGAAAATGTCCAAGCGCATGAAGCGATGAAAGCAGGATGAGAAGAGTGAGTTTGTGAAAGGAATGTTACTGGTAAGAAAATGACAAAGAAAGGTGAGAATAGAGTCGAAGATAGGATTTTGATCACTATTCAAGGAGTATGAGCCTACTGAGATCGCGATAATCCCCTACTCTACGACTGAAGTGAGAAGATAGCCAAGCCAATGCCAGGAATCCTGACTTACCTACATCTATGTTGAAATCATCGAATACAGGATATGGTTCTCGCTTGTCAAGTGGTGAGACCATAGTCGGAGTTGCATGACCCAAGGCCGAACCATTGTTGATCGTTTCTGTCGCGTCCATCTGAGACCTGAATTTCACGAAACAAGACTGATAACAAAGAAGGGATGAAGGCGAAGCTCAGGTTGTAAAGTGGAACGAGTGAAAACGTTTTGAAAATATATGCTATATACCCATGTTGAATATCGAATAGTGAGATGAATCTCTTCTCTTCTCGTTACTATGACGACTGTTACTCAGAGAACTTAGTAACAAAGATGAAACGGTAGTCAAGATAAGATATCCCTATATATAAAATACATAAACGCACAGACAAAAACACTTTAATCTCCTGGATGACCTCCACTTCGAAATATTTCCTAATGAGCATTAGATGAGCATTAGAATTATCCCTTGATGCTCATTAATGAATTTATTGTAATGAATAAGGGAATTAAGGTTAATTAAATCGATATTTGGTTCTATCCTTGTCCCTGAATAAAGTAATCAATCATATATTCGATGAGATATCCTTAGATTGTTCGCGTCAAAAGACTTTGCAATTCTTATAATGTTTTTGAAGAAAGAACTTTTGAAAGTCAAACTAGTGTGTGAATCTATTCTATCAATTGCGATTTTCTTCTAGATATTTTTCCGAAACTTCATCTTGATATAAAAGCAATCGTATGATTCCGACAACATAGATTCATCGGTACAAACTATTGTACGACCCGTTCGACCGAAATTTCATTCCCCTTTCGAACATCTCGAAACCCGACGCGATGAATCTTTACAATCATCAACAGACATCATCTTCGTCTTCGAATTCATCAACAAGAACTCAAGATTCAACGATCGTAGATTCCGACAAGTCTTACCTTTTACCCTGCCCAAAACGAAGGCGTCGTCGCGATTCTTCTTCAGTAGTGGAAGATCCTCAAACTATGACACTTAAGATCCCTTCTCATCGAACATGTCAACGAACTATAGGACGGTATTCATCTCACTCCACATTTTTCATCCTCTCTTGCCTTCTCGTCCTATTCCTACCTCTCATATCAGCTGCACCTCCTTGTGTTCGATTCGCAGATTATGATTCGATAAATCAAATGTTTATAGATGGTGGTCCTGGAACAAAAGTTTATCTTTGTCCTAATAAATTATATCGTTTATCAGGTACAATTGTATTCACAGCTGCAGATCAAGAAATAGCTACATTTGGTTATCCAACTGGATCAGAAAGAGCAATACTTCGTGTTGAAGGTTTAAAAACTTCTACAGCAATTCAAGGAGATTGTAGAAGATGTGCAAGAGTTGGAATTAGAAGTTTAATTATTGATGGAAATAGAAAAAAATTAGGTCGTATAATAAATTCAGATGATGCAACAGGATTAGTTGTTTTAGGTGGAAATGAAGGACAAAGTATTAAAAATTGTTGGATAAAAAATCCAAGAGGTTTTACAGGTATACATATTAGAGAAGGTGATAAATTACAATGTTCAGGTTCTGTAATTGATAAAAATGAAATTGGACCTGTAGGTGAAGAATATGATCCAGATATTGATGGAGAAGATCCAGAAATTTCACCACTTGGTAGACCTTTAGCAGATGGTTTATCAATTGCATGTAAAGATTCTTTTGTAAGAGATAATACTTTTTACGATAATACAGATGCTTCAATTGTAATTTATTGTTCACCTGGTACATTAATTCATGCTAATCATATAACAGCAAGATCATTATCTTCAATGGCAGGAATTTTATTAGTTGATCAAACTCCTTTTGATGGAGATTATAGTGGAGTTTTAATTAAACAAAATATAATTGATGCAGCAAGTAGAAGTATAAGAGTTGGAATTGGAATTGGTTCAACAATTTGGTCAGATGATACTGAAACTATTTTAAAAGGTGGAACTGTAATTAATAATGGATTAAAAGGTAGATATATGGGTTTTGGAATCGTTGCAGCAGGTTTAGAAAATTGGAAAATTAAAGGAAATTGGGATGAAGCTACACATCAAGGTAAAAAATCTGCAAGATGTTTTGATGATCCAGTTAATCCAGATCCAATGCCTTTTATGTTTAATGAAGCGACAGTAAAAGATTCTGAATTTCAACCTGGTTTCCAAAATCATGATTTCCAATACGGTAAGTTAAAATTTTTGTTTCATCCGACGTGTGTCCTTGTCTTGTCTTCGAAAATTGTATAGAGATGAAAGCTGATCATTATCCAGTTGTTTGTATCGACGGATTATACGATAAATCGAATCCACCAAAACATGACCTTCCTCCTTTACCTCATGATATGGATAATCAAGAAGCTGAAAAAGAAGCTATACCACCGAAAGATATCCATAAACAAAGACAAAAAGAAGAAAAAGCACAAAAAGAGCAAGATCAAGAATCGATACTGGAAAATTCAGAACAGGTAGAAAAATCAATAGAAGATGAGAAAGATTATCCGGTAGTGGGTGAAGTTTCTCCAGCTGGTTTCTCAACAGGATCAGAAGTTATGGATGATATTCTTGAACATTCTCAACAACGTATGCTTGAAGCAATTGATCATCTACATCGAAGAGTTGATATTTTAGCAAGTAATTTACCAAAGAAAACTAAAGGTAAAAAAGAAATCGGTAATTTAGATCCTGCCATTTCGTAAGTTCCAAATTTGACTTCGATTAACGTGGGATCGACACTGAAATTTTGAGGTTGGTTGATGGGGATAGTACACATTTGGAAAAATTACAAAGAAGAATTGAACATCTTGAAAATTCACAAAGAACTTTACTTGAATCAGCTGTTAATATGAGATCATCAATTCAATTATGGGATCAAGAAATGTCTGCAGTTGGGGTAAGTAAAAAGTCACATACTTTCTCCTCATACACCCAAGAGACGATTTGAACTAATGAAACATATATGTATATAGGAATGGCAATATGATATTTTACTTGACGTTAGACATAAATTAGATTTACATTTAAATCATCCAGATACATTACATTTAGAAAATATAGAATTACCTCAAATAAATTCACCTAGAGTTGTTGAAGATCATTCACATCCTTCAATTGAAAGAGATGGTTTAAGAGATTTATCAAATAAAGAAAGATTAAATACTTTGAACCAAAATGATTCATGGGGATGGTGGTTTAAAGTTTTATTAATACAAGGTATCGTTGGTTTTGGATGTTGGGGAATTAGAAATTGGTGGAAAAGAAGAAGAATACATAGTAAAATATTATAGAAGAAGATTATATACCTTGCATTAACAAGTATATCGACATGTATATTCATGATAATTGATTACATTCTTATTTTAATATTACATAGTAAATAAAAAAGTACAACAAATTAAAAACCTTTTACACCGTTATTCTTTACAATGTTAAATTTTATTAAATTCTAAAAGTTTTCCTTCTAGTAGAACCAAGTGGAATACCATCTGAATCACCATTACCTAAACTATTTAATTCTTTTTCATATAAATCATTATCAGTTAATTTTGATTCTCTTCTAATTTCTGAATTTAAAGTTTCATTTAAATTTAATTCTTCATTAATTTGAAAACCCATTAAATCATTTGGAATTTCTTGTAATTGAACAGAAGGTGAATTATTTAAATATCTTAATTTTTCTTTAATTATAATTCTAATTTTTTCTAAATTTTCTTTTGAATTTAAATTTTTATTGGTATTGGAATTAAAATCTAATAAATTTGAATGTAATTTATAATCAGGTTTAAAAAATTCAAAATAATTATTATTTTCTGGAATTGGTAAATTATTATTTAAATTTAAATTTAAACAAATTCCAGTTTCATATGTCCAACATCTTGCAACAGAACTTTGTCTATATCCACCACCACCTAAAATTAATAAAGGTAAATTAAAAGATTTTATAAATTTTACACATTCTCCATGTGCTGCAATTGATAAATTAAATGTACCTAATCTATCACTTGCTAAAGAATCTGCACCACATTGTAAAACAATTGAATTTGGTTTAAATGTTGTAATTGTTGATTCCATAATTGATTTAAATAATGAAATATATGATTCATCATCTATACCATCTTTTAAAGGTACATTTAATGAAAAATATTTTCCTAAATCTGATCCAATTTCTGATAAATTTCCTGTTCCTGGAAAAAAATCTGCAGAATATTTATGAAATGAAACTGTTAATACCCTATTTGAAAGATAAAATGCTTCTTGTACTCCATCACCATGATGAATATCAATATCAATATATAAAACTCGAGGATGATATCTATAATAAATAAATTTGAATCAGCTGAAAATTCAATTCCTTGATAATCATATTCATACCTCTTTGCAAGATAGAAAAGTATAATACTCACCTTAGTAATTCTAAAATCGCTAAAACAATATCATTTACATAACAAAATCCACTAGCTTCTCCTTTTTTAGCATGATGTAAACCACCACTCCAATTTATTGCAATATCAGCTGAACCACTTGATAATTTTCTAGCAGCAGCTAAAGAAGCTCCAGCATATTGTTGACAAAATGAAAATAAATCATGAAAAATTGGACAATCATCTCCAACATTAAATTTTGTCCAATCTTTTGTTAAATTTTGAGCATTTTTAGGTGTTACTCTGAAAAAAAAAATCAAAAAAAAATCATTCACATCAATATAAAATCTATAATTGATAAATCACACTTAGATCAAATTCACCTTTTTAAGAAATCAACATAATCTGAATCATGAAATTCTAATAATTCATTTTCTGTAGCTTTTCTAGGTGAATGCATTGTCATTTTTTCATGTAATTTATATCCTAATACTAATTGATTTGTTAATTCCATACGATGCGGTCTCATTGGATGACGTTCCTAAAAATTAATGAATCATCAGTTTTACATATATCTTTGGATTATGATCCATGTACAAATAAAATGAACACATACTCCATAATGATAATTTCCTACATCTTTAGGATGATAATATGCTACTCTAGTTTTCGAATGTGACTATTATTACAACAAACTCAGCACATTCCATCACATACCAATCAGGCATTGAAGCGCGACTCACCCTCATTAAGCCTTCTTCTTGTTCTGGTAGACTCGCTGAGCGCCTATCAAAGAAGAACGGACTATCCGAAAACGTCGGATAATCTGTATAAGTCATTATGTGCGAATTGGTCGTACAAAGGGGGATACAGAGTGAAGGGTAGCAGAACGGTGTGAATCATATATATCACTGATTGGCTAAATGCCGATGCTGATGTTGATGAGAAGGGTTCACAGAAAGCAATTTGACGTTAAGATTTGGTGCAGTTCAAGGCGGACCCACGTAGGAATTATATAATATAATACAAACAATGAACGAAGAAAAGAATGTTATTCACTTCAAATCATGTTGCCACCTAAAACCTCGAATTTCAGGGTAAACCAATTAAATAGGATTGAAGTGTAATGAAGTTTGATCCCGGGAATACCACTTACGATTGTTTTTGTAATCGGTTGAGATGGGATTGTTGATATCCGAACAACCGGAAATTGTTTATTTGCAAGATTAACATTATTATTGTCTTCAAGCTCAAATACTTTCTTGAACGATAAATCTAAAAGCATACCAGAAACAGCATCAAATTGATAACAAATTCTTGATTGACAAATCAGGTTCCAATTTTAAAGGCATACAAGATGGATCAACCTATAGCTTCTTCTTCTCGATTACCTCCTCCTTCTTTGCCTGATGTAGATGAAGAAACCAATAAAACGACCTTTGAACTTGCTGCTCAGCGTCAAATATGTAAGCTGCCAGTCATTTATTGCCTAATTGTAATGAAATAGATTCAGTGAGCTCATCTATGACTGGAATACCAGTAAAATCGTACCAGAGAGATTCTAGTCAAATTAATAAATTGATAGATCTCGTTTCTGAAACTATAAGGAATATTGCGGGTGAGTAATCAAGATATCTCATTTGATCGTATTCATGAGTCGAAGCTTAGATTCGGACTTCAATAGGAACACGATGGCTAGCGAGAAAACAACTTATAATTGATCTTTTGGTCAAAGGTGTATATCTTAGTTTGACTTTTGGAAGAGGAATACAAACTATAGGTGAAGAATATACAGATATTTTACCATTTCACTCACGTAGAGGAAAGTTGCCCTCTAAAAAGGTAAGCTTTATCCACATCTCTCAGGTAAAAGAGGAAGATCATTGATGATGATGATGAGTAATTAGAGACGAATTATCACTATCTTATTGATTCTCTTACCTTCACTTATCTTCTCACCTGTAACCTCAAATTACCTCCGCCATGAAGATCTTGAAAATTCAAATAATCAATCGAGATTGCAAAAAGCAAAATTGACTTTAGCTAGATTTATAGAATCTCCAATAGGTAAATTAATACCTGAGATACATATGATGTTATTTTCATTTAGAGGGAAATTCTTTGAAATGGCTAGAAGAATTACAGGTGTGACTTATGTGAGTACGCTTTCTCTTTTTTCTTTGATCGATAATTACACAAAGTCTGATGATTTTAATTCAGGTCTCAACACAATCTCCCAAAGCTTTCGAAAGTCAACCAGCAACATACGAACCTTTAGGTCTAATGATTGCTATACCGTTATTACATCGTTTAATTCGTAGTTTATCATCAAATATCGAACATACAGAAAATCTTACTAATATAGGAATTTTAACACCATACAAAGATGATCTATTACCTTTATCACCTCCTTTAACTCCTCCATTAACGGCAGAAGAAACGATTTTAATCAAAGCTGATCAAAAGAAATTATATGATAAATTGAATACTTATTTGGATGAAGAAACTTTAAATTTACCTGAAAGACAATGTACACTTTGTTTAGAAAGTAGAGGAACCAGTTCAGGAAGTGGAGGTACAACAGCTGTTACTGAGTGTGGACATGTTTTCTGTTGGGGTTGTTTAGGTGGATTAGAAAAGGTAAGTTACCTTCATTGAACTCGCTTTATATATGATAGCTGATCTGTTTGATTTGTTTTAGCTTGAATGTCCTTTGTGTAGACAAGCTTTGAGGATGGAACGACTTGTAGCTGCTTATAATTTATAGTCAAATCCATGTCAATGCATCGGAAACGAACATTGGTGATATTTCCAACTTCATATTATTGATATCTGACATTGAAAAGTGATTCTCTCAATTCGATATTAATCAAGAATCAGCCATATATCCTTATATTCAATTCAGTTACAATCGTATGACGATTTTGAATAGAATTTATCACATAATTACTCAAATGTATGTTCCTGATCACTCATGTTAGTTGATAAAACGTGTCCGTATAAAATATTGTATCAATAGAAAAAGTAAAAGTAAACGTAATCACATAAGAATATGTTCCATGTAATGTGAAATATCAATCAGCCACTGCCACTCAACTATTTATTCACTATTAACTATCCGCGCGACTGACTTGTTTGGGTTGAATAAATCTCATTCATTTTTATCCCTGAATATTATACAGTACTATCTATCTAGTTGTAGTTGTTTATGAGAAAGTTTGTTAAACTCTTTATGCACCTAATTTGTACAATTGTCAGAAGTATTCGAATAGTGATAAATGTGAGATTTGTTAGATATATATATATGGTTGATAGCTTTTTCTACAATAATAACGATTGAAACGAAATACTAGACGACAGAACGATAAGAACAATCATTGTGAAAATACATATTGCGAGAAGGTACAATCTCACAACAAGATACATACGCTCTGAATATCAAAAAACAGCAAGAAATCGGATATATCAATCTTAGAAGAAACGAAACGAAGTTCAAAGCTTGAGCTTTGTCCCAGTGGGAGTGAGGTCAAAGTTTCATTGATAGCTATCTCACAACTCTCATTCAACGATTCGCTTTAACTAGTGAGTGCCTTCGAAGTTCGAATGAATAGTGCACAAAGCAATGCTAATGTGATGATCATACCTCCAATAGATTAGACGACCTCTTCCTTGATTCTTTCTTCTCAGCGATACCTGTCTTTCACCATGACGACTACTACCCCATCTCGATATCCTTCTTCCCTCTCTCAAGGTCCCCCTCGACCGGAGCCGAGTAACAGTGCATCTGGTCCATCACGCCCTACAAGGGGATATCCTGCACCATCTAGCGATTCTACAATTGGATCACCCCCTTCTTCCTCTTCTTCTGTACCAATACATGAGTATTCATCTTTGGCCGATTTACTTCAACAAGCAGGTTATAAGGATATTAGAGTATTTACTCCTGAAGCTGAAAAATTGAAAATACAATCACGTAGAAATGGTAAAGGAATAAAAAAAACTTTTGATCAAGTTGAAGAAGAAGAAGTTGATTCTTTATATGATACATATGGATTTATACGTTCTCCACCTCAATCAAATTCTCAAATGGGTAATATAGGATTAAATATGGAAAGGAGTTTTTCAGAAGAAAAAGAACAAATTATAAAACATCAACATATAACTGAATTTGAACCTGCTTTACCTATGAAATCTTCTTCATCAATTTTACGTTCACTTAATATTCAACAACAACAACAACAACAACAACAATCAGAAATTTTAAAAGAAGAAAGTAATAATAATTCATGGTGGAATGGTTGGAGTGGAATTGTAAATACAAGACCTAAATTAATTAATTCAGATTCTAGTAATTCTACAACAACAGCTAATTCATCTTATGAAGCTTCAACTGAAATTGGACTTGGTTTAGCTAAAAATGGAGAAGGTGTTAGAAAAGTTAAATCAAATTTTGAAATAAGAAAAAGAAGAGCAGGTACAGATTCTCCACCTCAAGAAGAACGTCCACCTCTTCCTACTCAAAGAATAATATCTAATCCTAATCCCTTACCAAATGCATTAGGATACACATCTGTAGGTGATATAGATGTATTCAATTCCCCTCCACCTCCTGTTAATATTGATGAAGATGAATATGGTTATTCACCTTTACCTGAAGATTACGAAGAACAATGTACAGAAGATGAAGCGTTTTATTCAATGGGAATGAATGATCAAAATTCCCTTTATTCTTTAGGATCTTCAATAACTTCAGTATCAAATCCCAATAGTAATCCACCATCTATAGCTAATTCATTAAGAGATAATTATTCAATATTTTCAAGATCTTTTGAGGAAGGTGATGAAACCATTTCTACTATAGTACAAAATCAAGATAGAGAAGGTAGTGAAGATAGAGCAGTAAGAGAAATTAACGAATTTCAACAGTATCAATACCAATATCAATGTCAAGATGGATTAGATATGGAAATGTTTGATCAAATCAATGAAGCTGGTCGTAGAATTTTAAAATCAACAATTAATGTAGATACAATGGATTTTGATGCTGAATCTCCAGAAAGTCAAAATTCTGATTTACCTGAAATTGAGTCCGAACATGCTGTACCCAATATACCTCTTCCTACTATACCTCAAACTGTAGCTGAACAAGGAAAGAAAACGCTGAAATATGGTGATCGAGCTACGAAATTACGTATTGCACATTCAACACCTGCTCTAAGACAAGCTGCTTCTGCTTCTGCTTCTACTTCTAGCAATCAGCCGCTTCCCGAAGGGTGGCTGAATTCCATCAAATCAGCTTTAATTGGTAAATCACCCGAACCTCGTATGAATCAAATACAAAATGTAATTTCTCAACCTAAAGGTCCTATCAAAATTTCGACAGCTAAACCAGCATTACCAATAACAATTACAAATACTCCAGTAATATGTGATTCAATTTCCAACAATGCAGGAGATTTACCACCTATACCTAAAAATAGAGTTATACATCAATCAAAAAGTATAGGTTTATTAAGATATAAACCTTCTTTAGCTAAATTGAGAGATGTAGTTTTAGGTACATTAAATACACCTGAAATTGTTAATCCATCTGCAAATGCTACTACTGCTGAAGTAGAAGAAGAAAGAGAAGAAGGATTAATACTTTCTCCAAGATTAAATTGGGATGAACAAGGAAAACATGCTGGATGGTCACCAAATAAATCTAATTCAAATAATAATCAAAATGAAACAGAAATTATAAATGGATTATTTGGTCCACAAGATTTTACACATGAAATTGATTATTCAAAATCTTTCTTTTATAAACCATTTACACCACCTTCTAAAAAAATAAATTGTTCAAATTCAAATTCAAATTTAAATGAAATTTCTAATTTTACATCTCCTCCATCTTCATCAAATATTGGAAATATCAATAACGGTGGTGGTGGTAATTTGAATAAAAAAAGATCAATAAAATCATTAAAAAAAGCATTATTATTACCTGTTTTACCTAATATTCAACCACCACAACCACCTGTACCACCTATACCTAATTTACCTGAATATTTAAATACAACTCCTAAAAAATTAAATTCAAATTCAAATTTGAAAACTCCTATTTTAGCTATACAAAGTCCAGGTTCATTTGTACCTAGAGAATTAATTTTAGAAGGTGAAGAATGGGATGCAAGAGAAGGTATTATAAATGATTGGGGTAGAGGTAGAAATAAAAAAATTAATCAAAAAGGAAAAGGTAATGGACCAATAAGAAAAAGAAAAAGTAAAAAAATCATTAAGGATTAAAAAGTTTCACTTTATTTTAATTAATAATTGTAACGATTATTTATGATTTTACGGTTTTTTTTCTTTTTTTGTTTATTTTGATTTTTCAATATCGCATTTTGTTTTTCAGTATAATGTCTTTTTTTTCATTTCATATTTATCATTTGTTAGTTATGGATATTTGTCATTTGATATTTTGTCATTTTAATTATTGTTATCGTTTTTAATGGACTTTTCTTTTGAGTGATATCAATATCAAACAAAGTTTTCTCAATTATTAGTAATTTGCATTGAATTTCTCTTTAGTCTCTTTGATTTTGTAGGTTTATATATCAATCGTTTCATTATGATATCCTTATAATTCATCCAAATGATCAATAGTGCATCGTACTATATATATATTGGCATATTATTTTGTTTGTTTTATTGTCATGTGAAATCTATTGAACCCCAATTTGATTATTCATACAACATAAGGATTTTCTCATTTATTTATTGATGATTAAATATGTTATTATAAAGTCATTTACCCACATAATTCCGAAATACAACTTTATTAAATATCACTAACATTTCATCATTCCAATACGATTAGTCAATTTTTTTCACTTTTTCATTTCAAATGCACTTGATCTTCTTTCATCTACTCTATTTAAAAAATCTTTTTTATCTAAATAACCAGTACCATTTTTTCTATTTAAATTTAATTCATCATTTAATCCTTTTATAGATTTTGTATGTGATTTCCAATCTAATTGGGACTATAAAATCAAGATAACAAGTCAGAATGATATTTCTTTATTGTTAATGAGAGAATATCCAGAACATTGATCCAACTTGAACAAGTTAAAATTCAACTTACTTTTTCCAAAGTTGTCATTTTTTTACCTTTATCTAAAGCTGCTGACATTGCTTCAAGACTTTGACGAGGTTTTTTACGTATTGGTTGACCCACTTTCGAACGAGGATTTATGTTTTCTAAAGAAGGTTTAGGAGATTTGATAGATTCGTTATTGTCAATTATTGAGGATGATTGATTATTTGATGTTATGGATATAGCTGGATCAATTTTATTGATTAAATCCATTTCATTTATTTCTCCATTTTGCGATCCATCATTTTCTTTAATATCAATTTCCTTTTGTTGTTTTGTCAAATAATTAATTGCTTCTGGATCATCTTTTCGTATTTTTACTATTTCACTATTAACCAAAACACATTTAGATAAATTGATAATCTTTTCAACATCAGATCAAAATTAAAATAAACTAACTATATAGTTTCACCTGCAAATCTTCTAGCTCTTTTAATTTCAATCATTTCTATAATTTCTTTGGTTTTTCCTGAATTCGAATTAGAGCCTCCCGAATTATTCAATTCGAATTTCATTTTTTCAAATTCTTCTCTTGCTTTCCTTTTTCTCTCTTCAACTAAATCTAATTGAACTTTCTCATCAACGGATTCTCTTGATTCTTCATTTTCAATTTCCGATTCTGAAGATGAAGTCATTGAATCTGAATCTGATTCATCTTCCCCTTCATTACTTAATTTGATTTTCTTAATTTTACGTTTATCTGTATTTTTTGATTTTGATTTTCTTTTGATAGGAGATTTTGGAATGAAATCTCCATCATTTTCTGAATCTGATCCTAAATCTGCTGTAGCTAATGTTGACATCCTGATTCAATCAATTATTGGGGTATCACGAATATATCAAATTTGTAATTAAAATCAAAAGGTTATCGAATGATATCTAGCTTGCTCAACTTTCAATCAACTAGTACGGAATATTCATCACGTGGTTATTATGTATTTCTACCCCGCATTCACCCCCGGATTTGCAAGTACTCCTTCACCTAGTATTCTTGATGATAAATTAAACAAATAAGGTGTAATATGTTACTCCTTTACATTGTTAGCTATCTTATCACAAGTAGCTCAGAAACCGGGAGCTGGACACTTTAGATTGCGAGGGAATACTTATTAAGAGCGTACAACTGACTCGATAGGTCGGCTTGATCAGTCAATTTAAGTTGAGTTTCATTCTCACCTGACAATGCCTATCAATATTTCAAATGGTCAAAAGAGGATTCTGATCAGTACGATAATCATAACATTGCTATATGTTCTGGTATGGATGACATCACATCGTAAATCGGAGATTAAATCACGCACACCTGTAAATGAAAATGGTCAAGCTGTATTCAAGCAGAGGTTAGTAGCAGTAGGAGATTTGCATGGCGGTGAGTAATGTATACTCTCGCTCACAATCGATTGATTAAGCTTGATTATACTTGATTCATTTCCTTATTGAATTGTTATTAGCTATGCTAGTAACCCTAAAAGAGAAGCTGAATTTGATCATTTGGTTTAGATATACAAAATGCTGAGAAAGTACTTCGTATGGCGAATTTGATCGATTCCGAATCTAACTGGATAGGTAATCAAGATATATTAGTTCAAACAGGAGATATAGTTGATCGTGGAGCATATGCTCTAAATGTATATAAACTTATGCAAAAATTAAGAGGACAAGCTGAAAATCAAGGAGGTAAAGTTGTTAGTATATTGGGTAATCATGAAGTTATGAATGCTATTGGAGATTGGAGGTAGGTTATGTCATCTATCAAAATTCATTTGAATCTTTTTAGACCTTACTAAATTGAGTCAATTGATTCATACATAATGCATACAGCTGATCAAATTACTTAATCTCATTTCAGATATGTGACTCAAGATGATATCAAGGTATTTGGAGGTACGAAACGACGTCAAGAAGCTTTAGCGAAAGATGGATGGCTAGGTTCGGAATGGTTAGCCAAGTGAGTAAGATGTTTTCAGTATTCAATTCCTTTGTCTTCGGAATTGTTGTAAGGCTGATATCATATTTCAGTTATTCTATTACCGCAAAAGTTCCTTTATCACCTTATTCTTTTAGTCCGTCAATATCATTTTCACATGGTTCAATTAGACCATCATTTTCAAATTTACTTCCATATCCTGAAAAAATAAATGAATTAGGAAAATCTTTAATTGAAAAAGCATTAACACCACCTTTATCACCACCTTATCCACCTAATCCATATAGTGGTTTACCAAAAGGACATACTTCTGAAGAAGCTGATTTATATTCTGAAGGTGGTCCATTATGGTGGAGAGGTTTAGCAGAACGTGAAGAAAGTCAAGTTTGTCAATGGGCTAAAGAATTAAAATTAAAATTAGGTGTAAAGAGAATTATAGGTGTAAGTCATAAAAAGTCATTCAATAATTTTATCATTTGCTTTTCCTTATGGTATACATTCACTGAATACATTGATGATTATAGGGACATACACCAAATTTTGAAAAAATCGTATCGAGATGTAATGATTCAATAATAATTATAGATACTGGTATTTCTTCTGCATATGGTGGTGTACTTTCAGCTTTAGAAATAATTTATACGTTATTACCTACAAAAGAAGACCATAAAGAACATAGACAAGACCCGTTCATGGTTTTTGATACTCAACGTCAATTTCAAAATTCGATTGATAGCTCGATCCAATCGAGCAATAACCAAAAAAATGAAGTATCTGGAATTTCTCCCAAGTCGAAAGGACTTGAAGGTAAATTCATAGAAAGGGAAGAAGTTTATGCAATATATGAGAAACGTAAAAAGCTTATTGTAATAGACGAACGTGAGATAACCCTATAGATATATCATGCATTGCATTTAAATTGTAGTAAATTCTACGATCAATCCTCAGAGCGAATTGAGAACTATGACGGCATTGCAGGAAAGAAATATCCAGTGGAATGAATAGATGATCGTACGCATTCTCTACTACACCACCATCATTGATAGAATACAGCGTACATGAAATGCGTATTGGACGAAAGTAAAGGGTGATGGTTACAGTTGAGATCATCCAACGACGTAGAAAGATATCTAGCAGATTTAAGTGATCATGCCTATTCTTTCCATGATTCATCAAATACTCCATCTGCATCAAGTTCCGAAATCCATTTCCAAAATGCGGATGATGGGAACCTATTAAAATAACATGATTAACATAAATTAAATTTCGTATTCTTAGAAATCATCTAAAAACAGTCGCTCACCCTACGCAATTATTATAATCACCAACTATCTTTTCTATTAAAATACCTCCTAGACCCTATAGATGAACACAGGTTGATTAGATGTGTCTATAGTGCATGTAAAGCTGTATTAGAATATGATTGAAGTCACATACCTGTATAGCAAATCCTCCAGCTCTATCTATACCCTCTTCAGAATTTACATAGGCTTTGATGGTTTCGTCCTATATTACAAATTCAGCTGGAATGTTCTCTTTGATTTTGGACACAAACAGATAAGGGAACTCACGGAATTATCGTAAAATTTGACCAGGGTCGACGCAGATATCGATCTAATCAAATCATGTAAGCTCTTTCTCATCGTCGGAATTACAAGGAGCTTAAGTACACGTACTGTACTTTGAACCCAGGAGCTTCTATCGTAGGATATACTTTACCGATTATTATCACGTCAGCTGATTCTGTAGATACACGATGGTTCAGCTAACATACCTATAGATACACCTGTAATCACTTCGCATTGTCTTCCAGCCATTAAAGAAAGACTTCTTGCCTGTTTTGTACAATACATGTCAGCTATGTTTTCCGTAATTGAAAGTAGGAGGATCAGCTAACTGCGAAACAAAATTCACCTGTTCATCTTTATTTATTGGTTTCTCAAGTACTTCAGATATTTCTCCATGATATTGTCCTCCTTCTATTGTATCTTTTTCCGGTGGAAAAATTACAACTGTATCGGCTGCGAAAATATGCTCAATCTATCAGATTTTGAATCGAAGAATTATATTCAAATTACTTACCTGAAATTACAAGATCAGGTGGATCATATTCATTCTCTTTCACTAATCTCTCATAAACTTCCATAGCCTATATAACTTGACTGTCAGCTACAGAGTCTTGATTCAGATAAATGTAGCTTACCTTTTCAGCTCCTGTGGCTATTGGATAATCAGCTAATCTACCTTGAAATCTTGAATGAGGTAAATCTTCGGCAAAAGTTGATGTAATAATTTCAGGATGAAAGTCCTAAGCAGATCTCAAAGTATTAATTTGACTTTCAATATATATATTAATATGGAAATCAAAGTAAATTTACAGATGTAGCGAATATTTCTTTTCTCCTTGGACTAGCTGAAGCTAATATTACTCTTTTATCTTTCAACTTTTGAAAGATTGGTAAAGGTAATGCTTTTGGACCAACACATGATGGTCTTGTCAACGATTTCGAAGGTGCTTTTCCCATATTATTGTGAAATTGTCCCGGCTGAAGTTGCTCTGCTATGATAGTATGGACTACTCTCGGAATAGCTCAAATGTCTCTTGCAAAAGTACTATTATTGTGCATTCATTCGCAATCATAAGATAAACACGATGAAGCAAGAATGGAGTTTGAATTGATTGTCCGAAGTGGAGGTAATCTCAAGGTAAAGGTTATGATCGGTAAATTCCTATGACGTCCATTTTGAGATGGATTCGATCTCAATGCCGTTATGACCAGGATAAGATATATACTAGTATATATCATTTCTAACTTGTACATTCTTATTGTTCATTAATTACTCAATTCTTCAAATTCAAAAAGAAAATAAATCAAAAGAAGAAAAATCATAAAACTAAAAATGGGTTCATCATCTTCTAAAGCAGTTCGTAAATTACCTACAGCATCAACAACACTTCGTTCATCAAATGTAGTAAAACCAACTACACCTCCATATGGTGGACATCCACCTCCTGGAACTTCAAAACCACCTCCAGAAGGTGAAAAAGCTGATCCATTTATGGAAGCTCCTTCTTACCTTGAACAAGGTTTAGGTGGTGAAACTCGTACACCTTCAAATCAAAATGATCAACAAAATCAAAATCAAAATCAAAATTTAGGTGGAAGAGGTGCAAATGTTGATATAGGTAAAGATGATAAAGGTTTAGCAAGAGGTGGAATGGGTAGAGTTGAATTTACAGGTATAAAAGATGATGGTGAGTCATATTTGATTATTGATTTTTTATATTTAATTGAAGCTGATTATTTTTTTTCATTTTTTTGGCGATTTCAAAGCTATCAAACGAGATGCTATGGATCCTCAATTTTTAAATAACTTAAATAGATTAGGTCAAGTAAATATCAATGATGCAGGAAAATTCATAGTAAGTTTATAAGTTATTCAATCGAGTACAATTGAAGTCTTCATCGGAATTTCCGTCTATCCAATTGAAATCACAAATTCAGAATATACTTTTCTACTTTCACTCATTCTTGATTATAAAGCATTCAAGGAATTGAAAGAAATACTGATTACTGATGAGTTGTATTTTAGCCCGCTCAAGCACAACTTACATTACTATCAAGAAATTCTCATCCTGAATTTACAGCTCCAACAAATTCATTAACTCCACCACCTTTAAATCATTTAACAATAACTTTATTAGTTTCTTTATTAGATAAAATGAAAACTTTAAAATCAGGACAAGATATTATGTCTGTATATAAAGAATATGGTGTTGATAAAAGTATAATGGATGATGTAAGAAAATTCGTAAATAGTGTTAGTGTTTCAGAACAAGATGATGTCAGAATTGAAGATGGTGAAGAAATCAGAGAAATGAAAGCTATTTGGGTATAGGTTTGTGATGTATCAACATGACCATGTCTCAAAGTAGTGTATTCAAAATAACAAGGAAAAAAAATGCATTTCATGTACCATACTTTCTTGTACTTGTACAGGTTGCGAAAAGGGGGGACCAATAGGTTACATCTATTGGATATCATCTTTTGTCAACCATGCTTGCTTCATTCGAATGTTTCAAGTTTAGTTGATATATTATTAACAATGAGTTCCCCAGTGAAATATACTGCACATCGGAAGTTCACTCACAATTCAATATTGGCTTGGAGTCGCACTCCAGTTCAAGTGAAACCCATTATGTCATTCGACAAATTCTCAACGCACATTGATTGTGTGAAAAATTTCATCCTTTTGCTGACATCTTTCACGAAGTGAAATATATTTTCGTTCTTACCCATCATAGTTATACCATCATTATGAATTGGCAGTAAAGCTGTTCTATCCGTCATCAACCTTAATATCCCAAATTAAGTTCCGATACAATCCGCGGACCTTGTGTATCCTAAACTGGGACTTAATCTAATTCTGCATCAGGCTATAAAATAGATTGCAGGAGGAGGCGAAAGGAATGGACCGTATGGATGAGGATGTCGAGCAGGACCCGCTTAAATATCTAGCATCTTGACAGTACTATTAATATGACACAGTTCCAGTGAGTGAAGGAGTTCTCCGAACTCGAATGCTAAGCTTCTCCCATCTACTTTGTGGCTTCAACTTTCTTGTCCCTTGCCTTTCCTATAACATCGATGCGGCGATAACACAAGCATGCTGTGATGTTGTTCTCCTCTTCTTGCCTCTTCGAGACGAACCTCAGTTTGACGTCGTACCACTGTAATGACACTTCTCGAAAGGGGTGCCCATGTGATGGTAGAGAAATCGAAGACGATGGGCGATGGGGGCGACCGAGAATCAAAACAGAGTGGTTGTAATGAAGCAGGGTTGTCAGAGGCGTCGGACACACCGTAGGGCTAGGTTGGCGAGAAGATGATACGCCTAGGTAGAGATGAAAAACAAGGGAAGGGCGAAGAGTTGAATTGGGGCTGATATCGGCGACAATTCCATGGTTGCTCGATCCTAAAATCGCCCAATCGCATCTGCTGCTTGCTGTTAGCTGCTAGCTAACGTAGCAGTAGTCTTCTGTCCCCAATTTCCATGATCCCCTTGCTTTATCTTCTCCCGGTATCGCCTTTGATATGGCTGACGGGGGCTGGGGATAGTTCGAGCATTTCCAATTTGTGGTTCGGAGTCCACGACGTCGCGAAGGCTTTATGACATAGGTTTCGTCAACTACATCAATCAGTGGGGTCTCCGAAAGCTTTCATTCGATCGAGAACAAAGGATGAAACTCGGATTAACTTACCAAGGTTTTGTATATCGATCTTTGAGACACGATAACCTTAAATCGTTTTAGATAAGGAGTAAGCATATCAAAGGCGATGTGGCGGCTCACCGTATATCGTTTGTTATATTGAAGTTTTCTTCAAGCCAATATACCCCCATCAGGCTCAACACGTAGATGTCATCTTTCCCTGACACGCTGACTTCCGACAGGTTTCCAGCTACTGGAAAAAGATAGCGACATGTGTTTGTTGACTTTGTATCATTGCTGCGGGTGTGTCAAGGGCTGCTGGTGCCTTCATGATTAGCAGGTATGGTAGAGCAATGCCCAGATAAGAAGGACACGAAACGGCTTGATTGACGGTACCTATGCCCTATATCACGATTGTTTGTTGTAGATTGAATCACTCGCTATAGGGAATCACCACCACGGGGACAGCCATGGGCAACTTGTGTGGGTGTCCGCCAAATGAAATGCCCAGCGACGTCATAGAGAGGCAGGTTGAATTTCGAAGAACAGCAGAGTCGAGGCGAGATCATCAGGGAGAACCAAGGTGTCAAAGGATGTGAAGACGGAAGTACGGTTCAGCACTGAAGAAGGCTGCAACGTCATCAGGTGAGTCGTCCAACCGTACAACGTCGGGATTGATTACCTGGACGACGATGAGGCAAGCACTCACCAAGAGGCCCAGGAGATACAAATTGTCGAGTATCGTCTTCAGTGATTAGGTCAAGTACCCACAAAATGCGAAGAAGGAACCTGGTCACCGCGAGACATTCGAGTATCCCCGTTGGGATGCGTGACTGGTGGATCTAGTCGACGATAGATAATTAGTAAGTAAGAAGCTGACCTGTATTGAGCAAGGGGTGATTGATTGTAGAGTCATCCTGACAGACTCTCGTCAGCTCAAGGCGATTGTTAAATTTGATCGCGAGCTCATACGAAGATGATCACCTCTACTTGTCATACAGATATTATCAGTCTTGACAAGGCATTGGCATCTGGCTGGGTGTCGTGCTAAGGATATCGATCTTGAGGACAAACAATGTCAACGTCAACGAGTATACTAAATGTTAGCATAGGGGTACAAGATGAATCACCATACTGATCTATATGACATTCCTGCCCTTTTCAATGACTCTTTCAGGGAAGCGCATCTCAAGTCTGGACGCGAAGATGTCTTCTAATTGGGGGAGAACCTAGTCAATGCTATTGAAAAGACGTAGTGATGTTCAAAAAAGAAGATGATACTGACTTTAGATCACCTCACGCTGTCAGCGGTGGCGAGGTTGGTTCTCTTTTTCTGGATGATAGCTTTAGGCCTGTTTGAAGGCTACACTCGGATAATCTGTACTTCAAGAAGTCATATAAGTATAGAGAAGAAAGAGAAGATTCGATTGATATATTTAAAAAGACAAAATGTATTATAAACAAGTGAGAAAGGTGAGTTTGATGGGAATAAGGATTACTCAAGTCCGTGCGCCCAACACACAATAACAGTCATCATCAAACTCCGCATGGACCCTGAACATCACTACCATCCTTCAACGTCATTAGCTCTTCAAAGTCTATTGGAATGCTCATAGATATACAGAGCTCAACAAGAATGAATTATTGCCACGAGCTGCATACGAGATATACTCATGGAATAATTCACAGAGAATAACGTCTGTGATTATTCAGTCAACTACTTCTGTGAAAGGGAATGCCATCTTTTCAATACAAATTGCAAAGCTAAACTCTACTTCCAAGCTAGATTCAATCTATCTTGAAGATTCTGTCAGGGAAATGAATGAATGACTGACGACTTTGACTAATTATCAAGGTTGAACTTATATCTCCCAATAGGAATTTTGACATATCTTCAGGACATTACTACAATAGTTAAATTTACACTTACATTAATCATACACCGCATTTCTCACATCTGGACTTACGAATGATAGTGTGATAGAAAACAGCTGACATCTTTGCAGGAATTTCAGAAACAGATTAAGTCATTGATAGGTCTACTTTCAGGGAATTAGTTGGGAATGGAATGACATGAATTACTAAAATTCCAATTAGGCAGACAGAAAAGTTACATTTGAGCTAGCCTAATCTGTTATCTCCTCGAAATTCCGTCCATTTCTCGGCAATATTGGTTCCAGATCTGTCTCATGTCATTCTTTCATGCACTCATATGTTGTTCCTAGTTTGAACATGAGGAAGTCGTAATGTTCCTGTCTGTTCGTTTCTGCATGTACTGGAAATTTGTAGACTGATTTCTCAAATGTATATAGCGGCAAACTGATGCATTTCTTCTCCTTCTCTATTCTTTTCTTTCCCAACAACAAAAGAAATTATCATATACAAACAATTAATAATCTATTAAAAATCTAAATACAACATTAATTTTCATAATGTCGCTTGAAATCCTCGATCGTGAGGTTCTTATAAGCATCTTAGAGTTGGATGCTTTTTTATATTTCATGGGGATCCCCCTTCCTCCCGCTCCCTTGCCTCCAGTCCTCCTTGCTCCCGCCCCTACCCTCACAGTCCCTGCTGAATTCCAGCCTCAGCCGGAGATTGTGGAGGTGGTAGAGCAAACCGCTGCTGCTCCAATTGATTGGGGAGTATTGGATGATCTTGCAGGTCTGTTCGATACGAGCCAAGAGTAAGTGAACTTTTAATGTGATTACAATTTACAATAGCTGATTTGTATTACTTGATTAGGAATACGGTTCTGTCCTTGCCAACGGCTGAAAATTCCTCGAAAAAAAGGAAATTCTCAGAACCACAAGAAAAGGAGTAAGTAAAAATTCCTTATTTGATTACGTTTTAATCGTAATCCTATATAGAATACATTTCAAACTCGCCACCAAATTACAAAAATATCGTAATCTTTGTAATGACTTTAAGCTAATCAAGAAATATTTCTGCAGGTCTTACCATGAAACAGACTCCTTTTCTTTTGAATTTCTTTACCCTCCTCCTGATGCCCCCTCTTACTCAATTCCTCCTTCCGTCTGCCAACCTTTGGCAACACCACCTCTGCACACAAGTGGGCTCACCCCCTCCCCAGTGTCAGACGTGGTGATCACGCCACCACGGAAGAAGAAGCGAGCCGGCAGACCTCCAAAAGAGGTTCCAAGCCTGTTCGGTGAGGGTGGAAAGGGTAGGACGGTATTGGAGTTACCCTCAAAACCTCCTCCAGCCGTTACTGGAGCGAAGAAAGGCGGCTGGTCTGTTACTTCGAGGCAGGCCTCCACCGTTTCTTGGAAGAAACCGAAGGAGCAGAAGCTATAGGGGGAATGGATAGAGGGAAGGGATTTCGGAAGAATGAGAGAGAGATAATATAAAAATAATAAAAACCATAAAAACAATACATAAAATAATGAAACCCAATGCATCTTCTTACAATTATAACTGTAAATTAAGTTTACTCAATAACATTTCTAACATTTCTTTAATTCGCCACATTCAATTGACGAAGATTCAGGGTTCGATTCCTACTGAAAACCACGCGATTGACTTTGTTGTGATAAACAAATCAATCAACATCATCTGCATATACAGTCATATCATCCTAATCTTCATATCGCATCGACTCTATCAAACTCATACATAACCTAATCTCCTCAAGGGAAGACGAGTCCGGTAAATCAAAATGGCTCAAAGACAAGGTAGAAGATCATTAGGTCTTGCACCTTTACCTGGATTAGGAGATGAGTTAACTGAAGCTCAAAGATTTGAAGATTGTAAGTTAATTCTAAATCTTTGCTAATCAATATTTTATTAATGGTTTCATTGATAGTTCGAAGAAGACATAGTAAACAGAATAAAGAAATAATAGTAGATAATGTTACAAGAAAAAATATGGTAAAAAGTTTACAAGATGATATACATAAATTAAATATTGAATTATTAAATGTTCGTCAAGCTAATCTTAAACTTCAAGCTAAATTAAATAAAATACAAAATGATAAAAATAATTTAAATAATAATAATCAAATATATGAAAATTTAAATCAACTTATAAAAATATTTCCAGCTTTAAAAAATTTAAGAGATTCTTTATCACCTTCTTCAACTTCAATAAATTCTAAACAAACTCAAGAATTTTATGAAAATGGTTTGATTAATGGAATTTCATTAGTTGAAAATAATTATGCAACTAGACCTGCTGAGATGGCTAGGCAAAATCATGGATTATGGAGTTTAGTAGAGGTTTGTGGAAATGAGGGTGAGAAACAAAGAGATGATGTTAGAAAGGTTAAAAGGATTGGTAGAGGGTAAGTAGATTTTACCTTGATGGCAAATCAGTCTCTTCTCTTAATGAGTGATATACAACCGCAGCTGATAATTCTGATAGTCGACATACAGGTATAGGATCGATAGCAAATTCAAGATCACCTAGGAGATCCACCCAATCTCCAAAAATATCATACGTTGAAATCACCTCGCCCTCTCCTTCTAGAATAAAACCTACTTCTCCTAGTCCGAAGAAAGCAGCTAGTTCAAGCTCATCGGTATCAGTAGCAGGGAAGAAACAACGTAAAAGACGAGAAAGCGGCTTGATTACGATTCCACCTAGATCACCTTCACCCAAGCCAATACCGGAAAGCGTGGAAATGGATTATGGTGAAACATCGGAATGGGAAGAAGGGAAAGCTGTAGAACTTTCACCCTCGGATACTCAATTGAACAAAGAAGATATACATATACCTTCTGATGCACCCATACCGTTATCTTCTTCAATTGGACCAGGCTCAAGGGAAGTTGAATTATTAGATACAATCAGGGAAGTCAGTACGACTGAAAGTGAGTCAAGTGGGAGCGAAACCTCGCGTTTACTGATATAGTGTGAACTTAAGCTGATAAATCAATTTCTCGCAGGCGGTACTTCTGGATCTTCTTCATCACGTCAGTACTCAGCCGAAGAACATACAAATTTGGATGAGGAAGGTATAGGACGAGCTAGAAGAGCAAGATCGAGATTGAGTGTTAATTACAAAGAGCCTTCCCTAAGCAAGTAAGTCACTTGAAAATTCAAAGATTGATTACAACCTCTGAGAATTTTGTAATTCAAGAAGACTAATACATATATTTGCTTGCTATATTAGGAAAATGCGAAAACCAGACGGTATTCCTACTGAAGAGATTCTAATATCCACCAAACCTATTTCAAGTAGATCATTAGCTTCTACCTCTTCTTCCTCCGTGCCATCGTCTCACACCAATACACCTCCTAAATTCACAATACCTTTGGATGATTCACCTCTCTCTCCTTTACCTGATGAATTTGAGCAGAACCAACATAAGTTAAATACAAAATCAAGATTGGTCGGTACAAATTCATCAAATACTTTAATTAAACAAAATGGAATGAGAAGAAAATCAACTTTACCAAAAATTGGATTATCTAAAAAAGTTATTGAAAAAGAAGATGAAGATGATGTAGATGATTTAATTAATATTGAAATTGAATCAAAATGGGAAGATGATTTAAAAGATGTTAAAAATAAAACAAAAAATCTTTTATTAAATAATAATAGTCCTTTAAAATCAAAACAAATTAAAAAAGTTAATCCAATAATCAAATCATATTCAACATCAATTAATAAATCTTCTTTTACACCTATAAATTCAAATAATAAAATTTCTTCATTATCTTCTTCTAAATCTTCTAAAAGTACAATAATAACAGATAATTTAGTAATAGGTAAATCTAATTTATCATCATCATCATCTATAAAACAATCAAATTCAATAATACCAAAAGAAATAGAAAAAATTTCTTCAAATAAGAAAATAGATGATATTTTAATTGAAGGTGATAATTCAAATTTACCTAAAAATGTTATTAACAATTCAACAGATAAAAAAAAAGTTTTAAATCCAACAATAACAACAACAACAACAACAACATCAACATCAACAACAAATAATAGTAATAGTAATAGGAAAATACAAAATACTAATATAATTTCAACTAGAAGACGAATGAGTTCTGCTATTTAAAATATTTCATTTTAAAATTATTATTGATTAAATTGAAAATAGTATTTTGTTTTTCTTTTAATTAATCTTTTTTGATTTATTTGCAAATTGCATCATTTTTAGACAGAATTTGTATTTGATCCTTTTATTATATTTAATCATTAGTGAATTTCGCATGAATATTGTTTTCAAACACAAAATTTTGGAAGATGTCAAATATACATGAATATCATAATCATTATCAAATATATACACATAAATACAAAACAACATGATCCAACCCCCTTTTTCAAATGAATTTGCTCTTTACTCATAAATTAACGTCGTCCAGTCTCATCTAAAATAGTTTTATTGAATTCTTCAAGGGGAATCAAATCTTTTTCAGAAAGTAATTGAAACTAATTGTATAGAGACAATATCAGACTTTTAGATGCTCATTTACATGCAAGGATATGTTCTGTAAACTTACCTCGTCGACGAATAATAAGAAATGTCTATAATTCGTATTCAAATGAGCTATCACAATAAATGAATATTAGCATCTCTGAAAATCACAAGAGCAATTTGAGCGAGATTGTACATACCCTCAATACCTAATGCACAAATCTGATCAAAATGACTATGATATATATGGGCATAAATCCTGAATAATCTCCTTAAGATAGTCTTGGCTGTATTAATGAAAGTTGGTGGAAACCTTTTACCAATTTGTTGTGGAAAATGCTTTTCATCATCTAATATTGATTGTGTCCATGTCATAAGAGCTTCTACATATGCTGGAGCTGAAAGATGTGTTGGCTTTTTACTACAGGTGCATCAGATTAGCAAAAGGCTCAATTCGCTGTTTTGTACGCAGAATTAGTCTGCAATGATGATATATGATGTACTGACTAATTCTCTCCATCTTCCCAGAAGTACTCATATCTGACCAGAATGATTAGCTTATATTATTGGTAAGTCTGAAAGCTAATGAAATACTTACTTAGGTCCAGCATTCATTATGGGGCACTGTCGTCATTTCGTAAGCTTGAACCGAAGAATGCAGTTTTTATAATAGCTTACCTCTGTCGGTGTGCAAAATTCCGATATAGTTCCGTATAACATATTAACATGATTGAAGAAATCCACAACTAGGAAATAGTATTTGTCAGCTACTGGTCCTGGAGTATCAGTGAGAAGCGAGTAGCTGAACTCACCATGTACTGCTATCCATTCTTGTAGATCTTCACCTTCTGGTAATTGCACTGCTGTTCGCAAATTGCCTGAACCCTAAAGGAAGTGACACGTTGAAGTCAGCCTTTTCGCTGAGTCAAGTCTATCAACGGGATGCAATAATAAGCCCTCACCAATGTTTGCTGAGCATATTGCTTTAATTGCCATTGCTTCGTTCCTTCAGGTACTTTCTTTGGTTTAAATGCTGTCAATAGACATGAGATCAGCTATTTCGATTTCACCTCATCGAGAGCGATAGAAAGGGCCTAGCTGAAAATGTCACATACTTCTTGATTGATTACCTTTCCTATAACAAGTCAGAACTTATGAGCTGTCATATCATCCGGAAGCAACAGCGAATTATTCCAGAAGCTCACAGGTTGAATAGGGTGGACATGTTCACAATGAAACAGCTAATTCCTTATAGATCTGACCAGCCAAGACGAATTCTAGAAAGCTATGATGAAGAAGTGATGAAGACGACTAATACTGGAGGATGTTGATAAATGATTCAACCTTTGGAATGGTGGCAATAATAAAGACCACTTATTGTATTGAATTCAACGCGACGCGACGTAATACACAAAAATCAAAATAACGCTCGAGCCTATAGATATAAAGTTTATTCAAGTTACTCAATTAAAACCTCCACCATTCATGTCCATCATTTTATCAAAATATGACACGTAAAAATCAAATACATCTTTCTTCTTCTGCGTATAAGATAAGAGGTAGAGTTATAGATTGGAAGGCAAAATGGCACTATACTCATTTATAGCATTATCATTCTTACCTCTGATCATATTACTCGCACCATATTATATCGAGCCATATCAATTATGGGATCCTATAGCTCTTAATGATAAGATTCAAGGTGAAAGACAAACCAGATGGTGTAATATGGGATGGTGGGAAGTGGGTGGCTACACTTTCACTGCTTGCGTTTTTATCAATTTACTAAGACGCTGACTCAGTGGAATATTATTAGAATACGGATTCCTTTCCCATCGCAGCAAAGTCATTGGCTGAAAAATTACTTGATTTTGCTAAAGAAGGTGGATATTCCGGAGGAGGTAATGTTTTAGGTAAGTCAGGTGTATCCGTAGCTCCAACAGAAAGCGATTATTTACCTGATAACAACGAATAGATATGGGCCATGGTGCAGGAGAATCATTATGTAGGTGGAAAAAGCTGCGATGCCTCCGAGGGGAAGTGTTAGCTGATAATCTAGTTTTAATAGTACTTCATTTGAATTCTACTAATCCACCAAAACATTTACACGGTTTAACATCTTTAACAAGTGATACCAAAACTTCTCAAATTTTATTAGATAAATATAAATCAGAAAATATAAATACTAAAATTGAATTATTTACTTATTCTGCAAAATATAATCCTACAAAAGATTTCAATCATCCTTTAAATAAAATGAAAGGATTTATGGGAGAAAAAAATTTCAAAAATTATAATGCTTATTTAGATGAAGATGAAATTTTAGAAGTAGAAGAAGAACAAGAACAAGAAAATTATTTAAATTATAATAAACCACCACCACCACCATATGATTTAATTTATATTTTAGATTCAATTTATCATTATCCACCTTCAATTATTTCATTTTTAAATTCACTTAAACCAATTACTAATAAAAAAAATAAAAGTATTATAATTTATACAGATATTTTACCTCCTCCTCCTTTTGAAAGTAAATTAAATAAATTTAAATTTTTTTTTATTTCTTATTTTCTTTCTATACCAATTTCAAATTTATTAAATCGTCCTAAATCTTTATTAGAATATAAAAATTTATTAGAAAATCAAGGTTGGATAGATGTTGAAATTCAAGATTGGAGTCAAAATGTTTGGAAAGGTTTTGCAAATAATTTAAAAAATAGAGGTGGAAAATGGGAAAAAGTTGGTAAAACTGTTGATAGAGCTCGTAAAGATGGATGGAAATTCGTTGCTGTACGTATCAAGAAGGGAGATCTTTAAAATGTCTTGAGAAATATTGTAAATTACACATGCATTGGAAGAATGATGAATACATATTAAAATATACATACGATATATGACATGATGATCGATCGAACATTATGATGATGATGATGATGATGATGATGATGATGAATGCTCAGTGTCTCGACAATTGAATGACACTAATCGTACAACTAATACAACAATTTGTTCTCGATGATATGTTCATACACTGCTGGATTTCAGTGAGATAGCTTGAACCCAAACAATATATTTGACCACCCTCTTCGCCGTTCTCATCTCATGCCCAACTCGTAGATTCTCGTCGCAGACATCTCACTTTCCGTTCCATGTTCAAACCTACTCCACTTCAATAGCATTCTCTCTTCCACCTTTGCCTTCTTCCTCATCTTTTCGCCTTTTGTCTCTTTCCATAATTTCCCTTTTCAACCTCTCAAATTCACTCTTTTTATCTTTCGCATACTTTTGTAATCCATCTCTATTGCCTAATTGAGCTACCATGTCATCTTTACCTTTTTCCTTATCCCTCCTTTTCGATGCTTCTACATCTGATAATCTCGCTCTAAGAGCAGAAAGGGATGATGGATGAGAAGTATCGAGATTAGAGTTGAAAAGAATTATCCATTCTTGTACTCTTTTTATAAGTATTTCTTTATCTCCTGTAGTGGGTAATGAATATTCCTATTTTCTTTGAGTTAGATTCTTTCATCGGACAACAAATTACCAATCCGACTTACAGCCAGTATCGCTCTGAGATCAGCTGGAGTTGCGATCATATAATTCGGTTTAGTGATTCTTTTCAATTCCACTCTACAATTCTTGTCAGTTGTCTAGTACAGCCAGTCTCGAAATTGGGAAAGCTATTTTTGAGACAAGCTAGTCATATTGAAAATTTGCCTCACTCTTTTGTTTTCCCACTCGATGTCTGACCGGAGAACACTTTTTTCCAATCTGCTTTTTGATTTCCTTTCCTGATCCCGTTCGTTCTGGTTTTCGGCGGTGGACATCCTTTCTCAATGTGCATAGGTATCGATGAGATTGGTAAAGTTGCTTGACATATTGGACAAGGAGCTTCATCTATAATTTAACGGTGTATCAGTTGAATTTCAATCTTCTGTGAATCGTCGATAACTGACCATTTTCAGTCAACTCCTGAACGTCATCCAAATCATCATTTCCCTCATCTTGCAAGTCTTCCGTTTGGTCTACATCTTGTTCTTCGTTCGATATACGAAATTTCGTTGGACTTTGTGATCGACTTCCACTTGCTTCTCTCGAACTTGTTTTCAGTTTTTTAGTATTGCTAGAGGAAGTAGGTTTCGAACCTGAATCTGGGGCAGGTCGTTTTTTTGCGATAGGCGGTTGAGCAAATCCATATATTATAGGTCTGTGGGGTAAATAATGTCATTTATACAGCCTTTAAAGGATTAAGATAGCTGACTAACCGTGATTCTTCCCATGCGTCCGTGATCTCTTCTAAGGCCCTATTTCGCCGTATCGATCCCTCGGAAGCAGGTTCATTACATGACGGACATTTTTTGAGTACGTCTAATGATGATCGTATACACTATGTTACAGTCGTTAATACTAGTCCTACTGATGAAGTTGAACAGCTACCCTGTCTTCCTCCAGCAAAAGACGGTTGACCTACCGAGGAGCAGAATGAATGACCACATGCTATGGATACTGGACCTTGGAAAGGTTCTTTACATATTTGACAATAGACTGATCGATCAAGTCTTCGTAATTGAGGGTAATTGGAAGGAAACGGTGGTGGTTCATCCATTGAAGCCAAAAGGGGATGGGATGACATGTCCATTTTGAGGTAGGAGAAGAATATAAGAAACGGGATCAGTGCAGGTCGTTGTGTGTCTGTCTTATACGAAGAACAAGGAGATTGAGCGAATAATTATGAATGGTGTGCAAATGGTGCACATGTCCCCATCATATGATTATGCCTGTCGTTATAAGAATTGATCAAATAAGAAGAAATGAAAAAGTTAAATAATAATTCTCGATCTTCCTCTCGTAATGTTTTCAATTTGAAACGCGTCAACTTATAAACATCACACACCTCAACTAATTACTCGAACTGATTGTATTCATTCCATTTTCCCACGGTTGACTTCAAGCATACGTCGGTAAATCCCGAAATGTATAAAGTGGAGGATGTTTACTTTGACTTTTGAACCAAAATATAATGAATTCTGCCTTGCTTTCTATCAGTCACGGCGAAGAGATATCCGATAGTCAGATGAGGACGACCTAGTGAAGAGAATCAGTCATGCGTGAGCATATCCGAGATGGTTTCTCAAAAGTCCTTCAGCTGATCAATAACCCTCCGACTCAGCGGGAACCGCGTCCCTCCTTCTAGCTATATTTTTCCTCGTCTTATTCATTGTCGTCTGGTCTTTGTGTCTGTTAGGATGGCGAACAGCGTGAGTTTGGTGCTTACATCTGCTCATATGACTAGTAGAGAGGTATACTCTACCATTCCATACATATGACTACTGTGAAGCATTACTAATAACCTCAACAATACAGGCGAATTCGCTATGCTCACCCCACTTTACCTTCTCGCCTGAGCTCGTTGCCTTCAACTTCAGCACCAGGAGTAACAATCATAAGACCGCTGTGTGGACTCGATCAAAATTTATATAACACGCTGGAGAGTTGTATGACACTTGATTATCCGAAATATGAAGTTATTTTTGCTTTACAAGATGAAAATGATGAAGCTATACCTGTAGTAAGAATGGTAATGGAAAAATACCCCGAAATCAAGTCAAAAATTATTATAGGTAAGTTGTGATCTATAGCCAGAATCTTAAATGGGGAAGCTGATGAAAAAAACAAAAATAGACAGCACAAAAATTGGTGTAAATCCTAAAGTCAACAACCTTCTTCGACCATTCCAGGAAGCATCCTATGATTTACTATGGGTACTTGACTCAACCATTTCGGTAACTTCTGGAACCCTTGGTCGATCAATTGAAGCTTTCTTATCTAATCATACACAATATTCATCACCTGATGATCCTGAATCTTCTCCTCTAATGTCTGCCGCCGACGATGTTCGAAAACCACCTATTTCAGGTGAAGTAGGTTTAGTACATCAAGTACCTATAGCAGTCGTATATCAGAAAACCTGGGGTAGTCTAATAGAACAGGCTTATTTGAATACAACTCATGCTAAGATGTATCTAGCTATTGTAAGTTATGTTACCATAATTTCGAACGATAGTATTTAGCTGATATGTAAACTTAGAATGCTGTCGCGGTTGATTCTTGCGTTGTCGGGAAATCCAACTTGTATTCTCGAAGTAACATTTCTGAACTAACTACACCTTCACCTTCTCTTCGATCTTTACCAAATCCTCCAACGGGCTTAGCAGGATATAGTCCTTTCTTAGCTGAAGATAATATGATAGCTTTAGGATTATGGCATCAACTCAATTTAAAACATGCAATGACATCTGATGTAGCATGCGATTTCTTAGGCGCTTTAACAGTTAAAGATTATATAGATAGAAGAGTAAGATGGTTAAGAGTTAGAAAAAAAATGACTCCTATTATAGCAACTTTATTAGAACCTTTCACTGAAAGTATCTTAGCTGGATTATACGGATCTTGGGCTATTAAAAGATTATTAGGAGCAAATATTCCAGCTCTTTTCCTTGTTAATCTTACAGTATGGTTATTGATAGATTTATCAACAAGAAAAGCTTTAGAAACGAATATTAAAAATTTTAAACCTCCTTCGAATATTGGTTTTTTCATTTTAGCTTGGTTAGCAAGAGAATGTTTAGCTTTACCTATATGGTTATTAGCTATGACAAGTGATATTGTAGTTTGGCGAGGAAGGAGATATAAGATAATTTCTTCAGGTATGTCTATTTTTGTATAATCAAAGTGATTTAGGCGGATCAACCCGAATGAGGCTAATGTTTTAAATTGGGTCTCTTAGGCGAAGCGATCAGGTTGGATGAGGATAAATAATATGCAAATTGGGGTTATAACATTCAATATTGATTATGCATTTCGTACATTGCAATCATTTCTCTTACTTTTAAAGCCTAGATAAATAGGTAAGCGAGTCGTGCCGGTTTAACCTGTACAGATGCAAAGAGAAAACGAGATTTTTGAAAATGTGAAATATCACTCGAATAATGAATCACCCATTCGGCAGCTTAAATTTGTTAGTTATATCTAATTCAAGCTTACAAAAGGTAAATAAAAATTGATATTTTCTTGTAAATTATACACTCATTCTTTTCTTTCTTTCTTTCTTCCTCAAAACACCGAATGAAATAAAGTGATACTAAACTACACAAGAATATATTACATAATTCTACATATTAAAAAAAAAAGATTAAATCAAGAATGCAAAAAACTAACAAAATTTATTTTACACCAATTTTGATTTTAAAATAATTAAAATAAATAAAATAAATAAAATAAATAAAATAAATAAAATAAATAAAATAAATAAAATAAATAAAATAAATAAAATAAATAAAATAAATAAAATAAATAAAATAAATAAAATAAATAAAATGCTATAAGAAGAGTTGGGAGTAAAATTAAGAATTTAAACAATTTATAAATATAAATATACAATTAGTTTTATGAGTTTTGAAAAAAATAAGACTTACAAGATGAATTTGAAGTTGATCAAAGAAAAGATGTAAATTAGCTTTTACTTAATAAATAGAAGAGATTTTAATGGAAAATCTAATTTATATTCTTGGAATTAAATCAAGTTTGATAAATTTATTAATTAATGAATTAGATTTAGATTAAACTTGAAGATTATGATTATTTGATTTTCAGGAAAAAAAAAGGATGTAATATTTTGCACACTGTTCTAAATAAACATCTAAAAAAAAGCGTGGTTATAGTGATTTGACATAACCGATATTGTTCTTAAAGAGAAACGTCATACGCATGTCATAGACTGTGACGATGGCAATTTACTTTATTCATGAGAGTTTAGAATGGACTCATATTCTATATTAACACAACCTAAGCATATACATCGGTCTTACCGATTTACGATACTGATGTCAACTTCCATCTTACCTAAGCCTAGTCACCGAGTTCAACTATTCACACAGCCCTTCCTACTTTCCTTATCTCACAATCTGTCGCCCACTTTTATAATTGCGATTCTGTACCTTCCCTACGTGGCCATTTGACCACCCATACCAGTAACACCTACAACATCTCTAATCTTAGCAGCTTCTCCAGCACTTAATTTCCCTTTCATAGCAACTAAAAAAGTCTCCCAAGCTGCGTCAGCTTCATCTTCTAAAGGAAATTCACTAATACATAACGCATGAATCTTTTGCCAGAATTGTGGATCTGAAATAGTTTGATGAAATGATGCTGACGATACTGAAGGTTGAGGTCCAAGAGGAGGAGCAGCAGAATCAATATTTGTTAAAGGCATTGATATACCAGCAGTAGAAGCTTCATCAATTGAAGTTGTAATGGTTAAAGCGGGTGGTGCAGGTGAAGTTGAAGATGGAGGTATAATTGTAGCTTCATCACTTGTCAATTCTTTAGTAGGTGCTGAAGTAGCTATCTTGACCATTAAATGAAGGATTGTTCCATCTTTTATATCGTATTCTTTTAATAATTTGGTATCGCTTAATGCTTTTCCTTTAAGTAATAAACGTTGTGTATCGATTGCAGGTGCATTTGAATCAGATTTGGCTATTTGTGATTTTAGATCGCTTACTGTATCAGTAAGAGTTGCTGTTATGGGTAAAGTGAGTGATGGTTTAAGGCATTTGATGGTGATTGTGACATTCTCTAATGATCATGGAGAATAAGCAAATTCAATTAATACATAAGAAGGAATTAGGCAGCCAGCTTACCATGAGAGGGTGTATCTATATCCATACCAGCTGCTGAAGGAGGTTCAGCAACTTCTACACCTACAACAGCAACTTTCCTAGGTCGGTCTTCAAGAGGAGTGGAGAAATCCGCTGGGTATTCTACCTTATGAGATGACAGTCCTTCAGTATATCTTTTTATGAAGGCTCGCTCCTCATTGAGTCGATCACCGCTCAGCTGTACGTCTGACATGATGTTTCGTTGATGTGCTGATGTTATTGTTCTAGTAATATTTGACCATGTATATATGATATAATGCAGCATTCATTCCACTTTGACGTGTTGAATAGCTCCTTGATTGTTAAACTAAAGACCGTCATTGCGGGGCTCACCGTTATCTTGGGCTAGTCAGTGGCAAACACGTGTCGGATACAAAGCTCACCGTGGGAAAATGATAATTTCCGGTTTACAGAGATTTCGAAAACAATTTTTGGCCGATGATAGATGTTCAATTTCATTATAGCTTTTATAGCAATTCTACAAGGTGAACGTTTGATTCACACAAGCAATCTTACTCTCATATTTTCTTGTCCCAGCCGAATTGTTCGACTGCGAAGACGAGGAAGTAGAGCTTTTCAACAACAGCTTCAAGCCAATATGGCCGAACCACCTCAAAAAAGGTTCAGAGTGAGTTTTGTTCAAGACATGCGCCAGATCAAGTTAATTGAGCTGACTTTGATTTCTGTAGTATGCAACCTATAACGAGCAAATTAGGAATATCTCTGTAGACGTCGGTAGAAAGAGAGGATTAGGCTGGGAGAAAGAAGGGTATGATGAAGATACCGAGCAAACAGTAAGCTCTGCCCTTTCGCTAAATTTTCTGGATGTGCTAATTATTGTCAACAGAATACACCGTTGACTGCCGAACTCGATCGACTATCCCTATTAGACCTCACTACACCATATCAAGATGTTCAACGTGCAATAATACCATTAACATCTACACTTCCTATAACATTATATAATCTTCCTCAGATACAGCAAGTTTTCTCGAATTACTACTCAAGGTTGCAGGAAGGACAAGAATTCACCCATTCAGGTCTCGATTCTGTCTTATTCTTACATCAAGCACTCTTTGAGACTTGCTTAAGTGAGGCCCTCTCTCTAGTGCCAGAAACAATCAAACACCTTCTTCGTGTTGGAGCTCTTCGAGCTTTAGATCCTAAGCTCGTAGAAAGGACATATTCGACCATTTCCCTCATATTACGCAGTATCGCTTCATCCTTACTCAAGTCAGATGAGATCGCCCAAAAGTCTCTAAGAGAGACATGGAAAGAAGTCAGGCCATATCTTCGTCCAAAAGACAACAAGCGATACGTCAGAAAATGCGTTGCGGATGCTTGGGTCGGAGTTATTAGAAAAGCGAGATCGGAAGGATTAGCTAGATTGATGGACGTTCTGCTAGAAGAGCAGACAGAAGGTATGGAAGCTGTTTGGAGTCACAGTCTGAAAGGAACAAATGGTCAACTTCATTCAAGAGCTCAAGCGATTTATGATATCTTGCTTGATAAACTCGCAGCGGATCCTACAGAAGAGCAATTGGGTACCGTTAATATGGTCACTATCGCATTGGTGCATCACTGCTCGACCAGTACTATCAGACCAGTCATTGAATCTGTTATCTCTCGAATGGATTCACCTCACAGAGGAGCCAGTTCCTCAAATTACAGTAGTCCACTACCTGCTTCTACGACTATCTTGAGGGTATTATCGACATTCCTGCTGACAAGGAAAGGTAAAAGGTACCCTGAGCCTCTGGTTAAACCCTTTATGCAACGCTTGCAGAATCTTATACCTCGCCTTACTTCAGACGCCTCTTTGTCATTGGACGATCTATCAGATGAAGGGAGGGAATTACGGAATTCCTGGAGAAAAGCTCTAGTCGCTTGTATAGTGGGATGTCTTCAAGCTGGTCAACTACAGCACTGGTTGAGTCCCGGTGTTGGACTTATCGAGAGTTTATGGAGTAGCCTGGTGAGTAGTCAATATAACATTATCATATCATACACGTTAGATGGGATATGCTGACCGTTCTGGCTCAGAATGATCGCGAGTCTTTCGCATTTTGCAATGCTTTGATCACTCTTAAATGGCCTGGAGTCGAGCAGTTCCTACTATCGCATATTGCCAAGTAAGATTGAAACTATCATCGTCAACATGCAAAAGCTGATCTTACCTTGCCAATAATCAGGACTGCCCTTCCAACTCTATCGAAAGACCCATTATCTACCCTTGTTCTGCTCAACAACCTCGCTGCTGCTGGATACTTGTCAGGAGGGTTATCCAATGTTCAAGGCGGCAGATGGAAACAGACTTTTATATCTTCTATCGTATCTCTTGTCGCTGAACTTCGAGATAGACGTCTTGTGGACATCAAAGACCGACGAATCCTGGGTCAAGTCCTAAAATTGATCCCAGCTCTTCCGTCTGATGCGCACCATTTCGGTCCACACCTCGCCTCTCTCATACGAATCACGTTAGAAAACACTCAAGGTAAAGATGTTGAGGTTGTCAAAGCAGAATGGGAAGAAGACGGAGCTTGGAACGATAGTCACATTCTCGGAGCTCTGTTAGAAGCTGCTAGAAATGTATCAGACAGTGCTTCATCGTCTACTGGAGACGAACTCAAAGAAGTTCTAGTGGGTCAAGGCAAGTTGAAGGACATCATCGAGATATGGAGCTGGAATAGAGAAGTTTTATCAGCAGCGGAATTGCTGATAGGACGATGGTCATCCGAGATCAGGTAAATAACTATCCCAAGAATTTGAGAAGGCTCGCTGTTTACTGCTAATGCTTGTATAGCTACGACGAACATGATATTTATCAGCACCTATCTCCGAATTTACTCTCGGCGGATTCGCAACTCCGTCTTTCAACGGTTGAGATTCTAAGCTCGCTGGCTTCGACATCCTCTCCCGATGGTGCAGACGATCACGTAACATCGCCTAGCGGCATTTGGTCCTTATGTGCAGCAGTTGAGTCATCGGAAATGACACTCAAGAACGTCAGAGACAGAACAACCGCAATCTCACGACTGAGTCGAGCCATCCTTTCCCTTCCCGCCTCAGCTTCGACAAATATGCTACTTAAAGGAGTCATCACATATCTTGTTGCCCAGCTCAAAGTCAATTTTAGACCAATTTATGCTGAGACTATCGCCGCCCTTGCTGCAACTGCGCAAAAGCAAAGTGAAGTCATTTGGGAGATAGTATGGGAAGAACTTCAAAAGACCGATGCTGCTGGAAGCGCCTCCGTTCTGGATTTAGGCTTTACAAAACCCTCATGGGCTCAAAAGCGATATGATGAGAGCGATAATCAAAAAGTTGAAAAGGATGAGGACGAAGCCGAGTTTCACTGCCACAATTTGGACAAGAGCAGGAATACCCTCAACAAGGTTTGGAATCAAGCTACCCAGGAAGATAAGCTGGATGAGCAGGAGATATCGGTAAGTTTTTTCCTATTTTCTTCTGTTTCATCACAATTCACTGACTATCTCGATAGTCTCAAATATCTCATGACCGACTTGATGTCCTCAACTACGAAGCGCAACTCTTAGGCGCACTTGGCGCTATCCCTTCGATCGCTGAAAAACACTCAAGATCAATCATTCCTGTTTTCTTCGGTATTGCTCAACAAGATGACGAGAATGCAGAAGGAGTGGAGAGATTGAGCCATCTATCGACTAAACAACGACAGCAGAGAACCGCTTCTTATCTTGAACTCTTCGCTAAATTCGTTAATCCTAAAGCGGCCTATCGAAGCGAAGAACTTCACTCGTTATACCTCAATATTCTTGCCAAGGGAGAACCGAAATTGCAAGGTCTAGCTTTGAAGTGCTTGTTCACTTACAAGTCACCCAAAATATTACCCTATCAAGATTCCTTGGAAACCTTGTTGGAAGACTCGAGATTTAGGGACGAATTGGCCAGATTCAGACTTTCGGCTACTGAGCAAGATTACGGTGTTCAATCGCAGGAAAAATCAGCTTTAGCAAAAACCCGAATCGTGTATATCGAACCTTCCCATAGAGATGAGGCTATACCGGTCATCATCAGGCTATTATACGGTATCATTACCTCGCGGAAAGGAAGATCAAGTTCAGGTCAAGGTCAAACCGCTCGGAAACAAGCTGTCCTTAATACTTTAAGTGGTTGTACGGAAGAGGAATTTAAAACCCTGATCGATCTCATGCTTGAGCCTTTTGGAGACAACTTGGAAAACGTCAACGTTGCTGGAAGACAACAAATCGGTTTTTTGACTCTGCTGACAGATGTTATACGGTATCTTGGACCTCAAATTGTTCCACACTGGCCAAGACTTGTCAACACGACTATAGCTCTGATAGGCAACTCTCAGGCCAAGCTCACTCAACAAAACGTAGACACCGAAGTCGAGGGTGAAGATTCTGGAGACGACCTTGATCAAGATGTAGAATCCGACAAGGGACTTGCGCCTTTACGAAATATCAGGTCAATCGGTCTCAAACGATTAGTGCAGTTGTTCAAATCATCGGTTAAATTCGACTTCACTCCTTATTTGCCCAAAATCTACCAATCTATCATTTCTCCTCGATTGGATCGACTCGAGGTCGAAAATACACAAGCGCCATCTGGTACACTGGATCTGATCGCTACTATCGCCGCCTCACCTAGTATAGCTCGTAGCCTGGTAGAACAAGATGAACGAACACTTCCAAAAGCTTTCTCCTGTATGACTGCTGTCAAAGTCAAACCTGCTGTTATACTTCGAGTTTTCGACATCATCGACTCACTTTTGATCGAAGACGAACCTGGATTGACGGAAGATGTACTTTTACCCAACATTCGAGTTTTGCTGGACAATATCATTGGTTTGGTAGTCTCACTTAAAGCTTCTGCAAACGAAGATATCACTCGTCGATTATTGGCTATCCTCTCTCGTTTAGCTGTGATTGTTTCAGACGGTCAGCAGGCTCAGGAGTTAGCTTCCTTACTCGCCCCGATGCTCAGACAGAAACAAACTACTGAGAAAGCAAAAAGCAATATCCTAAATACGCTTCAACGGTTATATGCTATTTCTCCGGATTTCAAGGACCCATCAAGCAAATACTTCATGCAGAGTTTCGAGCTGATCTCCAATCTTTTCCAAACCTTGTACTTCCCTTCATCAAGAAGAGCGCTATTTGCCGTGTTGCAGACTTTCGCAGAGATCAACCCGGCACTAGAGAAATCAGTCCACCTAACGGGTGAATTGAATGCTTATTCAGCTAAGCGATTGGACGAACCTGACTTCGACCGAAGGTTGACTGCATATGCGCAGATAATCGATGGATCTGATGAAGACCTGCCGGATTCACCTCAAGCTTGGTTGCCTATCTTGCGAAGCTCCTTGTTCTACTTGCACGAACCAGAAGAGCTGTCGATTCGAACGAGCGCATCAGCGGTCATACAGCGATTTATCTCGCGTGTAGGAATTGCAGACTCTGGCGCATACTTTGAAGCATTACAACATGTTATTATGCCTGGTCTTAGAAAAACACTTCGATCAAAACTAGAATTGGTTCGAGTTGAGGTTATTCATATCATCGCTCATGCTGTCAAGACTTGTACTGGTGTACCTGAATTAGCGGAACTACAACCCTTGTTAGCTGAAGGTGATGATGAAGCTTCTTTCTTCACCAATATAACTCACATCCAAGTTCATAGAAGAGCAAGAGCTCTTCTCAGATTACGAAATTTTGTAGGAGAAATCAAGATTCAAGAATCAACTATATCTACTGTCTTTTTGGTAATTTTAGAACATATCGTAGCTGGTTCAACGGATGTAACGGATCATCATCTTGTCAATGAAGCTGTACAAACTATCGGTGCTCTTGCTGGAGAACTTAGATGGTCTAGATACTATGGGTTGATTGGACGATTCATGAAACTTGGTAGTGTTAAATCGCAACAGCAGAAAATCTATATTAGAGTGGTTTCTGCAATCATCGATAATTTCCATTTCGACTTGGGATCAACTGTTCAGACTAACGGCACTACAATGCAAGTCGATGGAAACGGGAATGCACTAGATAGATTGGATGATCAAGCTGGGCAAGAGGATGAAGATGTGGAAGGTGAAGTAGAAACCGAAGAAGTTCAAGCTCCTGTTGGAGCCAGTCCTGAACGTATCACCGAGATTGTGTTGAACCGACTACTTCCTTCACTAACCAAAGTCGTAGCTACCAAAGATGAAACCGAAAGTACAATTAGAATTCCGCTAGCTTTGGCGGTAGTCAAGCTTGCTCATGCTCTTCCACGAGCATCCAGCGCGGATGAAGTACTTCGAGTGATCACCACCGTTTCTCAGATCTTACGAAGTAAAGAACAAGATACTCGAGATATTGCTAGGGACACAATCTGTAAGATTGCGGTATATCTTGGACCAGAATGGCTTGTAAGAGTCATCAAAGAGTTAGAAACTGCATTACAACGTGGACCACAAAAGCATGTACTTGCTGTCGCGACTCATGCCATCCTGGTTTTGGCAACTACGCAAGCTTCGGACAGATTCTCTGATCTCGATGATGCTGTAGAATTAGCTACTTCAGTATCAGCAGAGGTTATTTGGGGAGACAGTGGAAAAGATGTTGCGTCCGAAGGATTCAAGACGAAAATGCGAGAAGTTCGAGGAGCAACTTCAAGAGGTTTCGATACACTTCAATTACTCTCTCAATTAGCTTCGCCAAGCAAGATGTCGACTATTCTTGCTCCCTTGCGACAAGTCATGCACTCATCTCAGGCTGTCAAACAAATGCAACAAGTTGATGAAGCCCTTCGACGTATTTCTTTGGGTTTGAACAGTAATCCGAAATTAGCTCCCGAAGATATCCTATCTTTATGTTACTCTTTGATCAGTGGAAATTCAGCTTATCTAAAACCCGCCAAGAAAGCTGTCAAGAATAGCGAAACACCTGATGCATTCAGGGTACAGATGAAGAGAGAAAGAGGAGGAAAAGAAGACTTCTATCCTCAAAATGCTCATAAATTCGTTGTTTTCGGTTTAGACTTATTTGTTACCGCTTTCAGAAGGAGTAAATTCGATTTTGATGATGTGTCCATCCTATCAAGACTTGGTCCTATGGTAAATGCTATTGGTAATACTCTCTATTCGCCAGCTTCAAATGTTCTCACCCTCGCACTTAAAGCTTCAGCAGCAGTACTTCGATGTCCCGTACCTCAAGTTGAACATGCCTTATCCACCTTCATCACGAATATTTTCGAAATCATCAAACATGCCGGAGGAACCGCTGAATCTGAAGTAGCTCAAACAGCTCTTAAAACACTTGCGGTGATATTGAGAGATTGTAAATCTTCCGAAGTATCAGAAAGCCACCTCAAATACCTCTTAGAAGTGATTGGCCCGGATCTCGAAGAACCTGATAGGCAATCTGCTATTTTCACTATCCTTCGATCAATTATTACCAGGAAATTTGTCGTTCCGGAAATATACGATCTTATGGAACGGGTTTCGTCAATTATGGTAACTTCCCAATCCACTCAAGTACAAGATCTTTGCAGAGGAGCAATCATGGCTTTCTTGTTAGATTATCCTCAAGGTAAAGGAAGATTAAAAAATCAAATGACTTTCTTTGCTAGAAATTTAGAATATACTTTTGAAGCTGGAAGAATGTCTGTAATGGAAGTGTTAAATCAAGTCTTCATTAAATTTTCAGATTCTTTAATTGAAGAATACTCAGATATGTTTTTCGTAGCTCTTGTTGTCGTTACTGCCAATGATGATTCTGAAAAATGTAGACAATCAGCCGGAGAATTACTAAAATTGTTATGGAAAAGATTAGATCAAGATAAACAATCATCAATGATAAATATTTTGAAAGTTTGGGCTGAACAACGTGAAACAAATAATATAATTGCATCAGCTGCTTTAGGTGTATTTGGATTATTAGTTGAATCTGATGAATCGAACGAAATTTCGAATGAACTCATATCAATAACTCGACCTATAATCGAAGAAAGTGCTAAAGCTTTATTGGCAGCTGAAGCATCAGATGAAGTTATCATTTTAGATCATGGATTACCTCATCAAGCTTTATCTGCAACTTCAAAAGCTATCTTAGCATCCAATTCAAATTTAAGTGAATTACCATTGAAATCTATTATTGATCATTTATTATTCCCTCATTCATGGGTTAGATATGATTCTGCCAAACTCCTTCATCATTTCCTTATTTCGTCTGAATCTTCTTATGACCAACTTGGTGAAGATAATTTAATGGATATAGCTAGAAAAGGATGTTTGGTACTCAATGGATCAAAAGGTGATGAAGGTTATATTTTCACAGATGGGAAATTGTGTGATGAGATTGTCAAGGTTTTATATAACGTTGCTAAGCATTGGGCTGTGAGTATATTGTTCCTTATACAATTTATTTTCAATAATGGCGGGCGGTTAGGCTAATACATCATCGCGCTTCTAGATTACACAAATCCCAGAAGAAGAATTACCATCAGTCGAAGATGTCCAAGATGATGGTGAAGATGATGTCGATGAGATAATTGAAGAAGAAAAAAACAAAAATCCTTTATCTTGGTTAATGTCTAGAATGTCTTTCTTAGCTAGACATTTATTAGTTAATCGTCCATCTCCACATAGTTTCCAAGCTCATGTAAGTCTTTTTTTTTTAAATTTATTTATTAAATTCATTTTCAATGCTGACATTTTTTGTTTTTTGTTTTTTTAAGGAAAAATGGTCTTCACCAATTTTATCAATTTTAAGATTTTTCGCAGGTATATATGAATTATTAAATAAAAGACAAGGTAAAATTTATTTAATTCATATATTAAGTCCAATTTATAGAATATTAGATGAAAATGGTGATTTAATAAAAACTGATGATTCTCAAATTGGTATGTTCAAATTTTGATTTTTTTTTATATGATATAATGAGAATTGTTTAATTGATTTTTTTTTTTTTTTTTTTAAAAATAATAAAAGAGGAATTACGTCAATTATCAATTCAAATTAGAGAATTTATACAAAAAAAATCAGGTTCTTCATCATTTTCATCAGTTTGGGAAAAATTAAAAAAATTAACTTTAAAAAAAAGAGAAAATAGAAAAGAAGAAAAAATTAATTTATCTTTTAAAGATCCTTTAAAATTTTCAGAATTAAAAAATAAAAAAGTTTTAAAAAATAAAGAAAGTAAAAAAAGGAAAATTAAATCTATAAAGTAAGTTCACTTAATTAATTCAAATTATTTTTGAATTGAATAAAAAAAGAGAAAAATTTAAGAAAGATTTTGTTAATTTTTATTTTATGATTTTCTTTTATATAGAGAAGGAAAAGTTAGATCATCAAATATGAGAAAAAGAAAAGATTAATTAAATAAATAAATAAATGAATTGGTTGGTTTGTTGTAAATTTTTAAATCATAAAGCATTTTCATGTCATTTTTACATTTTCATATATTATATTCATGCATAAAGAGTCTTCAAAATTGCGAATAACCTTCCGTCTACGATAACAAATATTAGTATGAATAAAAAGGGTATAAGCTATAATTTACATTAAAGATCTAATAGGAATAAGTTAGATAGACAAAACAAACAAAAATCGAAGAACGTTACAGGTCGTTAAATTAAAAGGAGTAGGAACGGATTTATGATCAAATTATGGTACGAGCGGAAGAAACACAAATATAACAGGGTGGATCAAGGGGAAAAGAGAATCGCGAAAATTCGAGGTAATTATCGAGGACCTTCATTGGCATGATAACTCCTTCTTAAATGTCGAAACTTCTTGAGCGACATTAAAGCTAGCACTTCTGTAAATTGAAGAATCGTTTATGCAATGTCAGCTTATGTTGTCTCAATGGACAAAAGGAAAGCTAACCTTTCTTAATATGTTCACCTAATTCAAGTTGTTTTTTAAGTTGTTCAGGATCAGTAACTTTGGAATTTTCTACAAATATTACCAATGTATCAGCTATCTTTTGACAACAAGTTTAAGGCTTCGTGTCTATATAGCTGTAGGCATGGTAATTTAGACTCACTCTCAAAAGCTCGTCTTAATCTTTTATTGAAGTCATATTTTGGATCCGGGCTATTTCATTTGATACCTAATCAGCTTTGTTTGCCATGTATTTGGCGGTATTTTACAAGCTGATTGGACTAAACAAAGAGATAAAAAGACATACTAATCCCTTCCTAGACGATGTAACTATTTTACGTCCAAAAATCAGCTTTCATCAGCAGAAGGGAAGCCTCTAATAAAGCTGATATATATCTACGTACCTCTTTATATAACTTGATAGCTTGTAATCTTAATGGTAATTCATTCACATTTTCCGTAGGTGTATTTAATAATGATGCGTAACCTCGATAAGATTGTTTGACGGTTGAAGACAATGGTCGAAGAGAAGTGAGAGAAAGCATCATTGATAAGAGATATTTGAGGCTCGATTATGCAAATTATCGAATATCAGTACACAGTCTTGAATCTTCGTGTATAAGTTTATCCTTGGTGTAAGTGGAGATCGACTAGCTTGTTGAAAAGCTGTTGACGAACCCCTCTTGTGTATTAGAATTGATATCAAATTCAACAATACGAAAAGATAAGGAAATGAGTCGATCATTCCTCTTGATATTCAAAGTATGTTTTTCTGAATTCCGCGTCATAAATCGGTCCGGTTCTTTCAAGGGTATTTTAATTATTCCAACCATTTAATAAATGAAATCAAAATCATCGGGTACATCCGCTTTGGAAAGTCAAAATGGTGTTGAGATTTGTTGTTATACCTAGTAATTTGGAATATTTCGTGCTTGATCATCATCATCTACACTTAATAACAACAGGAAAGAATATAAACTCATAAAACAATTGTGAAGATTCTTCAAACCTCATCGCATACAGTGAAATACGAGTAATAGTCAGAAAAGAATTGATCGAACATCATGTCATTAATAGGATCATCGTGAGTTTCATTGTAAATTGATGAAAGATTGTAAATAGTGGCAAAGAAACCTTCAATTACTGATCTTCGTTACGTTACATTACATGTTGTAGTAGTAGTACACCTGATTCTTCTCGATCAAGTACTCCAGAAACTTCATCAAAAGCAGTGAACCCATTAAATCCACAAGGATTAAAACCGTAAGTCATCATTTCAAAAAAAAAAAGCTTTTTATATTAGCTGAACTTATTTCTGAATTGGATCAAAAAGATGTTGTGCATGTCCTGAAACAAAATCGAAAAGGGATGATTGTTTTATAAAATCTCCTGCAGGTGAAGGTGATGTAAATTGTAGAGAATTTATAGAAGCTCATAAAGCATGTATGAGAGGATATGGATTCAAGGTTTAATTAAATAAAAGGCGAAAAACAGGGTGAAAAGAAGAAGAAAGAAATTACAATTAAGGTCTAGCTCATAACGTATCTCAATTTAGAAGACATATCATTAATTGCCTATGAGCGTTGTACATGCATTAACACATCACTTCTCACCATGTATGTTGTTAGTACATATTATGGGTATAATCGATTATTCTATGTTGTCTACAAACCTTTACCCTTTCTAAGCTTTACAACAGCTACATCCCAGCCGCCTCCTCTTCTTGTTTTCCATCGCCATGCGTAAAGAAGCATAAATGGTCCAACGAAATTTGCAAGTGATAGAGCAATGAGAAATATTACAGTAGGTGTGGAAGAGAAGATATCGATATTCCAAATCGTATAGCTCGGATCAGTGAATGATTTTTCAGGAAACAATGAGATAGACAAAATAGCCATTGATATCGTCAGAATCAATGAAAATGATCTTCCGGCTTCCTATACAGTATTATTATCAGTATCGCCTCTGCTTACCGCGTCCATGGAAAAGATAGTCAAACTGAACCAAGTGAAGAATTCACTCACTCGTACGCCTTTAGCTATAGGTGGCCAACCAGCAAAGAGTAATACAGCTAGCAAAACCAATGAAAATACATGTGAAGTGGAAGGGAGTCTAGAAGCAAGGACTACTGAAGCTGATAAAGCCGAAGTGAGAGACAGCGATGAGGAAAGACTGTAATAACAATTAAAGATCAGCTATGGTTCTCCACTGAAGAAAAAAAAAAAAACAGCTGACTTATATAAGCTAAACATACCTTTTCTCTTCACCTTCTTCAACTTGAATTAATCCTATGCTACCTCTTCTCTTATGAGTTTTATTTAATCTTATCATCTTCTCTCTTTTTCGCTTTAATCTTTGATCTTCGCCTGTTCTAAAATCTGCTAAGAGTAAATGAACAAAACCAAGACCTCCAGCTAAAGGCCATATACTATCACTTGTCGTAGCTGAAGTAAGAGTTCCAAGAACAGGACTGAGTAAGCTGAGTAAAAGAGGAGGTAGTATAAGAGATCGAAGAGGTGTAGGAGCAGGTATTATTGAATCTAAAAGATGAAAAAAAAATAAAACAAAAACAAAAAATGAGCTTCAGTCTACCTTTCTTTCAATTTGGTGGAAAAAAGAATTAACCTTCTTTAGGTTGACGATGTATACCCCATCCCCATTTATGAATTGCCCAACCAGCTAAACCGAATATAACACATTTCCAACCTACTGATTCTGGGCTGACTATACCTTGAAGTAAAGAGTAAAAGACGGCAAGGAAAAAAGCTATAATTGATAAATGTAAAGAAATTGGTAAAGCTGCAAAGAATAGATCTATCAATCTAGGCAATGGACGAGGCGCTTCGAAAACATTATAGTCAGTTCTAAATTCCGAAATTGTTAAACGTGATAGTTGAAGAGTACACGAATGAGAGCTCACGAAGATTATCTAATTCAGCTAAGAAGTTAGGCGGAACATAGTTATCTGGAAAAGGTTGTCGACGCCATAAGACCTTTTCCCATTTTACTTCCTTTTCAGCATTACCAGTCGAAAATTGAGTGCTTATCGATGAGAATTGACGAATAGGAGGGAAAGGGGAAGAAAGCAGACGAGTGGAACACATGTCATACTGCCCCACTTATTCTGCGGATACGTGTTGAAGTCAAGGTCAAGTATGAATGGAGACGATCAAGGACTAATAAAACGACGTGTTGATTGCTGAAGCGAACAATGTGATTTGAATTCCATCGGAAACCGCCGAAATGCATAAATTATGACGACCAATGTTGACAGATATTTCGAATTGAGAAGTTGATTATTTATTATACTGGTTCTTGATCGTATCTTTCCTTATTCCAGGCTACATTAGACTTGCTCATCAGGAAAGATGATCGAAGGGAACGGTCACAATTCCGTCGAAGCTGGACCCTCTCGGCCAAGGTATAATCACATTCGACAACCTTCAAATAGATATGCAAGTTTAGCGGATGATTTCTCTTACCAAGTTGGCAATGAGGATCAAGAAGAAGCTGAAAGGGAAGATGAAGTAAGTGCTGATTGAAAATTTCGGAACGGTAAATGCTCATCAAACTATGTAGGCCAATAAGTTAGAAGATATTCTTATTACAAGACCACTTTTACATTCAAAACAATCTTCTTCACTACTTATACGCCCCCAACTCAGTTCAAGAAGATCGTCCAAAGTTAAAGCCTTACATCCTCTACTTCCTGAATTATCTAGTAATTTACATACATCCACTTCTGAGTTATTCGATCTACCATCCGATGAAATGAAAGGAACAGCTTATTCATCTTTACCTCCTTCTCCAAGAGGTGAAAGGGAATTTCAATTTACAGTACCTCCACCACAACAGAAAGGTTTAGGTATAAAAGAATTAGACTCTGTTTTAAACAGATTTAATATTCCATCAGTCAATGGGGAAGATGAGGATAAAGAAGAATTCTGGCCTGCTAGATCAAGAAGACCTACAATAACCGAACATGATAATATCCAGAGTGAGGGGGAGATTAGACTTTCTTCGCCGGAACCAGACGATATTACTTCTCCCTCTAATGCAACTTTCGATCAATTTAAAGGACTTAACGAAGATGGTAAGATTGAAATTACAGGGATTTGGGATCTACTAAAAGATGAAATGGGAGCTGAAGAATGGGATGGTTGGTTAGTAGATGGCAAATGGTTAGCTTGATCAGAACCTTCGAATAGGACGAATTCAACTGACAGATAGACAAAATAGGGAAAGAATAGCAAATTTCTTAGCTGTACCACTTGCAGTTGAGAAAACTACCTTATTTGGTGCATTACTTTGTTTAGATGGTTTCTTATACAATTTTACGGTGTTACCTATTCGAGCAGCTTTCGCTCTTACCCGAATACTGTCGAATGCAATTAAGAGAAAAGCATGGTGGCCCATACCATTGGCTCATCAACACTCGATACTCCGAGCTCTCTTATTACTTATACCAACTATCATCTTACTTGGTGCTACCGATTCAAGTAAAATGTATCACTCGGTTAGAGGGCAGGATACCATAAAATTATACGTAATTTTTAATGCTCTGGAGGTAAGTCAGCTGAAAAATTAGTATCAAGATGACATGATTTAGCTGTTTCGTCTCATAGATTGCAGATCGACTTTGCTGTGCATTTGGCCAAGATGTTTTGGATACCTTGTTTGCAAGGGAAACTCTATCACCTAGTATACGGAAAAGCGGTAAAGGTAGAAAGAGACAACAAGCTAGACCTGTATTCTTCTTTGCCCTTTCGTTGGGCTATGTACGTGAGTAAATCAGCGTCCGTGAGATTCTAGCTTTAGCCGTAGCTAAATATCCATCACGTATAGTTGCCCATACCCTCATTTTCTTCTACATGTTGGTCTCGCTTAACGTGGCTATTAACTCATACGATTATACCCTACTCTCTCTTCTCATCAGTAATCAGTTCGTCGAGATCAAAGGCTGTGAGTAGCTCACATACCATCAACCTCCGAATGATCGGGCTAATATGTCTCGAAAATCCAGCTGTATTTAAAAAGTTTGAAAAAGAAAACCTTTTCCAGATTATGTGCGCAGGTAAGTTGCTTGTCCAAATCGTTACATTCACGGACACCTGGACTTGGATCATTTACTTCCAGTCATTTGTCTGACAGATATAGTCGAGCGATTTCAATTATCCCTTATGCTTTCAGTAATTGCTTTGAGGAATATGATCGAAATGTCAGGATCGGAAATCGCATTTTTGCCAAAGAGCTTTATTAGGGGGAAGAATTTGGTCGATTCGATATTATCGGTAAGCTCGTCGATATCCCTGATGCACTCGTAGCTTACCATATCTCCAATTGAATAGCCCGTTTTATTTGTCATCGTTTCGGAAATGGTAGTTGATTGGCTCAAACATGCTTTTATAACTAAATTCAATCACGTTAGAGCATCAGTATATGAGCGATTCACCGATGTACTAGCCAAAGATGTACTCTTAGCTGGAACATCCGCAAACGGAAGAAATAGACGACGAGGGAGAAATGTCAGTTGTCAAATCTTCGGTTTTAGTAGAAGCGAGTTTGACTAACTTTCTATCTGTTTCAGCATCAAGTACTGCTTGATCAGTCGCCTCTGGTAGCTCGGCGATTGGGTTTCGCCTCAATACCACTTGCTTGTTTGGTACTGAGAGTCTCAGCTCAAGCTATTGGGATGTTATCTACCTCTTCACACTCTGAGGAATCTCTTGCAGGCCTCACGTTGGGGGATTGGGCCTGGACAATCTTGAAATGGATGAGTTGGACAGGAGTAGGGCTGTGTGCTTGGGGATGGTAAGTCAGGTGACGGATTGGTCGCTAAATGAAAGTGAAAATGATAGCTGAGCATTTTCTTGTCTTTTACAGTTTGGTTTTCCTCAAAGTCATTCTAGGTCTAGCTTTACTGAGTTTTTCAGCTACAAGACAAGAAGGAATGGATCAGAGAGAAGCAGAAGATAAAGTTAATGATTTTGGAAGATCAGCAGTAGGTGAAAGTAAAGAAGAAACCGTGAGTTCAATGTTATCACGTGAAGCGATCGTTGAAAGCTGAATTATTTAACGATGTAGGAATACAATAAAGAGACTAAACGATATCTTTCCCATTCAGATGACGATTTACCGGCTTACCCCTCTCCGGCTTCTATGAAGACATCGAATATTCCATTCTCAATGGGTAAAGGGGTACTTCAAAATAATGTAAAACAGAACGGGAATTATAATCGTAGTGATTCTGAGAAGGTTATTTCCGAGAAGAAGGAATCTGGAGGAGATGAGAAAGGTGGAAAAAAGGGTAAGAAATGGAAATTAGAAGAAGTTGAAAGGTGGACTATGGTAAAAAGGATCTGGTAATCCAAGAATTTTTCGTAGATTTCACTAGTTGTAATGCAATAAGAATCCATACAAATACATGAGCACATAAGCATATTTTATTTACTCTTCAGATACTGGTTGTGGTTTAGCAGGTGTTCCTTTTAATAAAGATGATCCCTTTTGTTTACCTGCCCAATCGTACTTGTTCTAGAATGTTGTATTAAGAAACATCAGCAAACTTTTCTACCATAGATTAGACTCGTTTGATGTATTTTGGAAGGGGAGGCAAGTGATGAGCTCGCAAGCTTGTTGTTTTTATTTATGAAGATTAACTATTTATTCGTGATTCCACTACCCATTTTACTAACGGTCGCGGTATCCCCTTAAATGAATAAGGTAGGATCTGACTCACATCATATGTCACAGCAATCGTAGCTATTAAAGCAGGAACGACAAAACCCCATGTGAAAACTTGTCTAGTTGCCCTTCTTGTAAATTTAAAATGTTGAAATACGTTTTCTCGCTGAGAATGATATTCATATAAGCTTATCGTTCTGAATTGGTGAATTGTAAATAATGATTTATATTACATACCATTGAAGCCCATCTTTCAATTGCTGGGTCAAGCTATCATTCAAAACAAACATTAGCATTTATTCTTAAATTTAACGAATAAGATAAATGAAGAAGATATACCTTTACTGGTTCTATAAATCATAAGATCATCAGCTTTCTTGACGCAAAACTGTTTGTTTGAAAGACAGAGAGTAGACTCACCAAATCCACCGTGTCCACCTGCCATTTTGAGTTATCTTCTTTGCTTTGTTTGGTTTATTTAATAAGATATTATCGATATATGCATGATGATCATTCACTTTGAAGTAATTGGCTCTTCTCAAGCTATCGAGTAACATCGTATGGATCAATTTGATCCCGTTGTTTTGATAATCACTCGCCTGTACACGTGGTATAACTTTATCCCGATAGTTAATGAAAATACCACGTCATTGTTTCTATTCACCAGTAATGCTTATAGCACAATGCAATATTAAAAGCATAAAAAGACTGTATAATCCACCTTTGTATATCTGTTTACAATTAAGAACAAGTTTTATATAACTCATCATTGTGTCACAAACTTATTGATTAAATGATAACGATAACTTAGATCAGAATGTCTTATAGACCAAGATCTCGTTCGAGATCACCTGAATATCGATCTAGGCGATATTCACCTTCAAGACCACTTTCTCCTATTAGAAGTGAAATACCTCCACCTAGAAGATATGATGATGATAGATCACTTCCTTATCCACCTAGAAGATCACCACCCCCACCTCCTAGAAGATATGATTCACCTAGAGAATACGATGAATATCCTCCACCTCCTAGACGATATGAGGATGAATACCCTCCTAGACGATATGATGCTGAGCATGACAAGTCAAGATATGATGATCGTGATGATTCAAGATATGATCAAGAGAGGTATATCCCTCCACCAAGATATCAAAGGGAGTATGAAGAGAGGGATCGATATGATTATGGGAGATCATCAGGATCTGGTATGGCAGCTGATAGAGAAGAGATAAGACCTAGAAGAGATTATCAAGGAGGTCGAAATGATTCACAATGGGAAAGGGGTAGAGATGTGGACGAATTAGCTGTAAGTCTCAGCTAACGTCTCTTTAGAATATATTTTGACTCACTTGTAACTGCAGGCCGGTGATGATTATGGACACTCTGAATACCATCAAAGCTCGAAACGAGGAGGAGGTAGTAAAGGCCCCTCTGAACCTGCCCGAGATATCATATTCTTAGGCTTAGATCCCGAACTGACGGAACAGGACGTAAGCTGCTTTTTCAGCTTAGGCGACAATGTTGTCATTGTAAACCTACAGCTGATTTCTCTCTGCTCTTCCGAACAGTTCTCTGGATATCTGCGATTAGAGCATAATGCAGTACTTGAAAGCGTTAAAATTGTAAAAGATCGATTCACAGGTCAATCGAAATGTTTCGGTTTCGCTCAATTCAAAGACCTAGACGGTGCGGAAGAATTTATACATATCAAGTGAGCCCAGCTATAAATGTCAAGGAACTCACCAGCTCATGTGTATTTGCAGTTATCCAGCCGTATTGATGCCAGCACTGTACTCTCACTCCAACCCTCGAAAAGTAAAGATAGACTTTTCAGCTACACAATCTTCCTCCACTTCTCATGGAAACGACGGACAATCATATCAACATCAACCGCAATACGTTAGACCTGCTCATGATGGTATGAAAGATATCGGGACCTTCGGTGGAGGTAAACGAGTCTTACTTCTCCGCGGACTTGATGCTAGTACAACGGCGAACGATTTGATATCAAGAATGAGCCAAGAAATTGCCCGTATGATGGGTAAAGTAGGTAAAGAGATTGCCGCAGAAAGTTCAATAGTGAGGGTCATTTTGATTGTGGATAGAAATGTAAGGAGTAGTTGGGGTTATGCTTTTGTTGAGCTAGCTACTGCTGAGGTGAGTGCTACCTCTTTTAAGCCTTTCTTACTTTTTTGCGACCTTGAATCATCTCTACCATCACTTGCACACGCTCGCTTTCCCTTGTCACCATTCTGCCTGATCAATCGCCTGTCTCGTCCAATCTGTGACGGCTTGACATCTGCTTCGCTCTTCCGGTTGACGCTAGACTGCACTCTTTCACTGCCTCCTACCTGAATACCCCTGTCCTCAACTTCTTCTCGTTCGTTCGCCAGTCCAATACAGCATCCGGCTGACCATTCATGATCACATAGCTCGCTGCAGCCCTCTTGCCGTTCTTGCTTGCACCTCAACATCAACCGAACGGCTTTGTCATCAACTACGTTCCGATAGCCCCCTCTTTCGCCAATCCCGAAGCTTTCCTACCAACTCCCGCTGGACCGCTTGGAGGTGAATTCATACTTCGGCCGTCAAGGAACGGAGGCATAGCTAGCGACACCATCGATCAGCCAGAAGGGAAATGGTGCGCATATTGGCATCAAGCTGGAGGAGCAGTGGAAACAGTGGCACGTGGCGCGCCTGACTTCGACGAAGATGGCTTAGTTCAGCTTACGCCTAACCATCGTTCATTCCTTGGTACGCTGGCTGGGGTTCCTCCACAGGCCAAACTGCCCCCATCTGCGGATACGGCTCACGGGAGCATGGAACCTATCAACATTTCTGGCGGTGTACAACCTATCAAAATTAGTGGACTAGGGAAAGGCAAGAAGAAAGACGAAATGGCCGGCATGATTCCTATAACGGGCAAAAATCTGTTAAAGGAAGATGAGGAGGAGCACATGGTTGACAAAGACTCGGTTCTGTTATCTAGGAGTGAGTGAACTTTTGACGCGCGCAGATTGCAATTTCGCTAACACATCGCGCTTCGGAATAACAGGTAAAGGGGTTTACATTATACCGCCAAAATCGTCTAGTCGGAAGGTGAAGACAAGTCGGGATCGGCAAATGGCCCGCACATCCTTTATATCATGTGTGTCGAGTCGTTTGCTCACAGTTCTTTTTTCCGATTTTGGTCATCACAGATTGCGAAAAACATAAATAAGTGGAATACCAAACAATCTGAATTGGCCGCACCTGAACCAATATTAGTCGATGCGAATGCGCCACCGAAGGGAATATCGGATGTGAATTCCACATTGGGAGTTAAGAGGTCTTTCGGAGAAGCCAGTGTAAGCCCTACTTTCAATACTGTAACGAGCTCAAAAGCCGAGTCTAATTCGTGATCGCGTGAAACAATAACAGTCCCCTTCGCCTGGTCCTTCGAAATCACCTCAGACCAGCATCACACCCTCGGATGACTTTGACTTTACCGATTTCTCGAGTTTGGCTACTTCAGGAAAAGTCGCTTGTCTTTTATGTCAGAGACAATTCAAGACTGAAGAAGTCCTCAAGAAGCATGTAGCGCAATCTGATTTGCACAAGGTGAGTTAACTCGTTAGACTTAAGAAGCGCTGCTCACACGTAAATTTAGACCAACTTAGCAGACAACGATGTGAGAGAAGCAGGGATTAAGCGTAAAACTGCGATATCGTCTTCATCAGCGTCAGGAGAAGGTTCTTCCGATGCTCCGAAATATCGTGATCGAGCTGCAGAAAGAAGAGAAGCATTCAATCAACCTTCTGTACCTTTACCTGAAGAATCACCTTCATGGCAAGCTGAACAAGCTAAAAAACGTAAATTTGCTGAAGGACCTTCTTCTACTGCTTCGACAAATGTGTCAACAAATCAAGTTCAGCTTCCACCAGTGGTTGAACCTGGAAAAGATGAAAGTAATGTAGGTAATCAACTATTAGCTAAGATGGGTTGGAAGTCAGGTACAGGTTTAGGTAAAGATAAAGAAGGTAGAATTGATCCTATTTTAGTTCAACAATTTGAAAATAGAGCTGGATTGGGTGCTAGTAAAGGTGTAGAAGCTGGAAAATATTCTGGTCCAGGTGGATTTCAACAAAGAGCCAAAGATATGGTACGTATGATTTTACTTTTCCCGATCATAGCATCTTCAGGCTGATTGTGAACTTCCTTAGGCTCAAGAGAGGTATTATAATTCACAAAGTGGTGGTAATGGCAATTAAAGGTTTCTTGATTAACAAAATA